>NC_051178.1:148623110-148684365 GCF_013339695.2 Rhipicephalus sanguineus | reverse complement strand
GGGGCACCTCATTGAAGCATTGAAGTTCTTGTAATTAAATGGTACACATCGCTAGCTGGCCGGCAGGCAGAGGAGCTAGTCCAGTCACTTACTAAAACGGCAAGGAAAAAACGCTCACAGTGCAGCTTATAAAGGGCTTTCGTGTTAAGCAACTAAAGCAGCCCCAATAAGTTGATTCGAAATGAAAAAGGTATACCTTGAGCAAGAAATACAAAACCTTTGAGATAGATTTGAACAGATATTTCATTCAAATACAAAAATGGTCACAGTTAGGAAATTTTCAAGCAAGCAATTCTGTGAATACGCGTGTGCAGCTACAGTATCTAGATTATAATAACGAATTTGTGAATGTATGCAATGTAACTTCACATATATTTGGAAAGTATCGTATTGGATAAAATAATTGCGGTAGTACCGCGTATCTGTGTCTGAAATAATTGTTGCCCGTGTATCTTGTAACGTATCGTGACACAATTTCAAAGTATCTTTGCCCAGCCCTGAGAACGACACGGTGAGCTGTATGAAGCTGGGAAACATCCTGCAGCCCTTGCTAGAGATCGACATGACCACCGCGACCGCGCCACGACAAACTGATCAGAACGAAGAAGGTAAAGACAGGAATTGTTTGCAAATTGTATTTGTACTTTGTGTGACAAAAAAAAAACCTAAACTTCGAAGTTCAACTTCAAACTTGATGTTATGCGGAGAAGATCGGCAGTTGTCTACACTGCACCTTTAAATGGAAAGAGTGCGCAAGAAAATTAAGAACGTGCATCACACAAGCAACTGAAGAATCGATACGACATAATCAACATGGCTTTAGGGAAGGCCGTCTACGAGGTCAACACCATTTCGCAGCAGCAATAAAGCCAGCGACTGACTGAGTGACAAGTAATGCTCTATTATCTGCCCACCATAAGAACTGCTATGTTATTTTTGCTACCACAAACTTACTCATTTATGGTAAGCGTGATGCGAGTGCTGTCGACATCCACAAAGATGTACACGTCTACAGACAGGAGCAGCACAGAAAGAGTTGTGGTGTAGTTGATTGCGAGACGCCCAGTGCCCATGTCGACGTGCATTTCCAGGCCGCGATCGTCAGATCTCACGTAGTTTGGCCCAGTGCTCCGAATGCTGCCGAGGCCCGTGAGGCTGCCGTTGTGCAGCTTGATGCCACCCAACACTGGAACTTCGATGGCCTTATCCGGCAGCTTGAGTGGGTCTAGTTTCATATTTTTAACACCAAGCCTTAATATTTTCACCAGTGCTGAAGGAGTGTCACGTGCCCTGCATCTTTTTATGCCTGCGAGTAATGAAAAGGAAAGAAAAAGTTCCCTCTAATGCTCGCTATGAGTTCTGCTTAAATATTATTGCGTGAAGCCTTGAGCCATGCTGTGACGGTGGCGATCTAATGCCGCATATCGAATCGGCGGGTTACAGGAGGACTTAGCTGGAAGCAGTCGAAATGGTCATTCACCCTTACGTGATCTTCTAGAGAAGGAGCTTTAAAAATAACTATGCAGAGAAAACATGACGAGTTCATCACCGGCAGTTCATCACCTTTACTGAAAGGGTCAAACTTGATATTATAAAAACTGCGCTACAGGTACTGCGAAATACGAAGTTAGGGGGGGGGGGGGACACGATACGAAGTGGACACTACAAGCGCGAACTGTCAACTGAATTTTATTGAGCAATAACATGAAGGTAAGAAGACATTCAGGAAAGGGAAAGATCAGTTTACGGAGAGGGTAGGGGGGGGCCGCAATCTTGCTGAATTGTCTTCATGTGGTCCACGTGGGGTGATTGCGATGAGGTGAAAGGGTGATTACGATTCCGAGAAGTGGCGAAGGCTCAAAGTTCTTTTCCCAGTGTGCTGATTCAATTGCTATCTCTGCTATTTCGCAGTAACTGTAGCGCAGTTTTTATAATCATGCAAAACCAACTAGCCCAATACCATCTTTATTCAATCATCAATCAGTTACAGAGTACAGTGAACTGTACATTGATCACACATGTAAGATAAGGAGCAGGGTTAGCAAAAAGGCAATTGAATGCCTGACAAAGTGCCGTAACCCGTCCCAGTCAATAAAGTGCACAAGGATCAGTGACATAGTTCAGCCACAGTTACATAATTTTTGATAACAGTACATAAAACATCGTTAGAAGAACAATAAGATTTCAAGGCCTGTTTGAAAGACTCAGTTGATAACAATGACGTATTATGACTTTTTTTTATAGAGACAAAGCAAGGAATATGTGCAAATATCCAGACTTGTTGAACACAAAGCCATGCTATTACTATTCACTACATGAAAATGTGACAGATGCACGTCAATTTCAACAACTTGAGAGATGCCACAAAAAAAAAAAAAATAAAATCACTTTTGAAGCATTAGTAGAAACGTGTGTATTTTCTTTTTAAACGCAGTTACTGAGCGGCTCTCGTGCACGATGGTGGTAATTGTGGGATGCACATTCAGTAGTTGAGGGATCATATGCGCTAGCTTTTTGTGTACCGTAGTTGGTCCGTAGTCTTTCAATGCAGTATGTGATGCGTCTAGAGCTGTATGTATGATGCCTTCGAGAATATGCATCGTGAAATGCCACCGCGTTAGTTTTCAATTTATCATATATAATTGCCGCTATTTTTGTATATGATATTCTCAAACGTTAACATGTTGTGCTTGTGAAAGAGCGGAGTAGAATGCGTTCTAATACGTCACTTTGCTCAAACTTGAGATATTATAATGATGACAGACTTGTAAATGAACGTGCACATAAGCATCTACCCTTCTGTTCACCGAAGCCTGTCTCTTCTATCCGATGAGCTGAGAACTGCTACCTCTGTGGTTAAGCTGCTCTATTGCTTTCCCTTGAGTGTCTAACGTCTATTCTGAGTTCGTCAGGTCCCCACGAAGAGGCACTACCGCTCGGCGTAAAAATAGTCTTCGGAAAAGACCTATGCTTGCGTTTTATATTCTTCGGAACAAAACTATGCTTGTTTAGCCTACTTGAAAATAACACTGAAATCACCCGAAATGTTCAGGCGCTTATGTATACATGTATGGGACTAAAACGCGACACTGAAGCGCGTGGCTGCAAGCGGTGATGGTGCCAGTCACGTCGAGACCGTCCCTGACACATGGGGACTGCATCCAATAAACAGTGTGTGGTTCTCGGTAGATCCCGCGGAGCGCTGTAGTTATGCGTAAGGCATGCCCGCCAGTTTCAGCCGCTTCACGCGGCGCGGCATGTGAGCGTAGTGTCAGTGCGTTGAATCCTTGGCAAGCAGCGCTCCGTTGGCGGTACTAGGAACCACGTACGAACGGCTGTCTACCGGATTCAGTCACCATGTGCCACGAACGCTTTCACTCTCACCGCGTGCAGCCACGTATAATTTTCAGTATCGCGTTTCAGTCACCGATCACTACGCGTACGAATGTCTTTACATCTGCATACGTTTCAGTGCTCTTAAATGCTTAAATGTAGGATACCCCCTCCCCCCTTTCTTTTCCTATATTATGCACAAACTCGAAAAGAACATGCTTAAACTTCAATGCATGTTGGTTAGTCTTCTCTTGAAGCTGTGAATAATTTTTGAGCACCGGAGATTAATTTACTTAAATTAAACTAATTAAGTCACATTTTCTTGTTCTGTAATCATCAAGATGCCGATTTTTTCATTGTTTACAATCGCGTGATAACGTCCAACTATGTGTATCCAGCGAGGTAAAGATCGTCTATTCACTTTTTCTTTTGCGAATAGAAAAAACAAGCCCACACAACGTAAAATTTACCATGTCACTAAAAATTTGCATGTGACTACGCAGTCGTACACACCGAATGGCAGTACGATAAAGCAATCTCATTGGAAACCAATATGACCTTATCTTACTGGACCGAACGGCGAAGATAACAACAAGCTTGGTCCTTGCATCGTATAGGTTTAAATTGCTCGATAGAACACAGTAACCGACATCGTTCAGGAACCATAAAAACTATGTCTTCGCTTCGCGCTGTGAATTAAAACGTTCTGGGTGCTTTGTTTGCTACAATGTATTTGTTTTATTGAGGGGAACATTAAAGCCATCGTAGTGTCATAAACGCAAGACAGAAAAACGACTAGATCTGCATAATTGCACATAGAATTGGGATGTCCGAACTAGAGCACTGCACGGGCCGTGATTCTCGGCCCAGCCCGTGCCCGGGACTCATTCACATTTACCCGCCCGAGCCCGGCCCGGCGACTCAAAGCGAGACCCGGGCCCGGCCCCAACCCGAGAAAGAATTCCGCCTACCCGACCAGGCCTGGCCCGACCACATATCGGGCCCGACAGGGGCCCGAGCCAATAGGTGGTGTTGCCCGAACATAGAGTCGACCGCAGGGCGTTTTAAGTGGCAAATATCTACGCATGCTTGGCGCATGCTTCGCTAGCAAGTGTACTTTAACCTACGGTACTTTCTTGTAAAAAGGGGCTGGCTCACCGTGGAAACAGTTGAGCGGATCCATACTGGGTACGTTGAACGTTTGTTCGGCAGAGGTACAGTGTACCTAATTTTCTAGGAATACAATACGAATCATCAAGAGCGTTTTGTAGCTGATATTGTAGGAAGAGGAGTGATTTGCAGCATGAGTCCGGATTCGATAAGGAGCGCAATAAAAACAGAGGGGACAGAAAACAGAACGCTCTCTTCACTTTCTTTTTATTGCGCTCCTACTGAAATTTAAATGGACACGGAAATGAAACACTGAATGGGCATATATTGATAAATAATACTCTGAGAAATCTAATGTTGTTAGTTTCGCGAACACATACAGATGCATTAATAAAGGAGAAAATCAAGGTCAAGGTTTCATTTCTAAGTTTCGCCCCAAAATTGCCACGCGTGACAACACGGATTTCAAAGCGTATTTTTCGTATTTTGGCGACTTTGGCTTGTCGAAATTTTCTGATGCTTCTTATGTCAAGTCTACGACCCCCTCACAAGACAATGCACTTAATTTTTACCGATTAGGAACTGCGTAGAACCTAGCAGACGCCGTCAAAATCTATGACGCGTTTGAAGCGGGAATTTTAAGGTATAGTGTCACCAGCCGTAATTTCTTTTTGCGCGTTTCCTCGCTTCCCATGCGTCTTCTCGCGGTAGTCGTCGTGATTTGGGAATTGTGAAAGAGTAATTTGCTAATACGACAAAAATCGTATGGGCGTGCTGTAATGACAAAGCCAACCGTGCACACTTCTGGATATGTAGCACATATATCTTCATCATAGTGGCACCTTGCTACATCACGAGAGATAGAGGAAAAAAGCCATATTTATTACATTTGTTGTAAAAACACTAACCTGGATAAGATTATAACGAACCGCGCGCACCACGTGCACTTTGGAAATACGTATAAAAAGCCGAATGAAAAAAAAAAAAACTTGTCATAGCATTCTTTTCATATATATCACACCACTGCTATTTATACAGTCTATGTTTTTGTGGCATAGTTTATAGTTTATTTGTTCGCACGTTATTGTACAAAAAATAATATTATAAAGAGATTCTGCTAAGGGAACCCAAGCTCAAGTTTGCGGCGCGACAGCGCCGCGCCAGCCGCGCTGCGGCTCTGTCGGAAAGCTCTGAACCTTATGCGCGGCCGACTCAGCCCCTTTCACGGTAGCGGTAGCGCACGTGCGCACGCGTTCTTCTATCGGTGCTGGTAACTGGGGGGCCGTCAGCTCGGCACGTTGCACCGAGAGGCTTGCTGTGCGAAGCTGCGCATTTCCGCGATGGCAGAAGTGACCCCACGGAAGTGGACGTGATGTCGGAAGTATCCCTGTGTCGTGGGCTGCCACAACAGTGCAGACAACACCAAGGCACGCGATTTACGTGTGAAACTGTATTGTTTCCCGGTCGTGTCGCACGAGAAATACAGGCGGCAAGCGTGGATAGCTGACAGCACTGTCTCGCCTTCTATTTTGGCTGTCTGAGTTCATCGCTTTCTTTCGTTTCGACTACCTGAATCAGTACGTAATGCGGCGTATGCACGCAGCGACTACAGTAATGATTGCACGCTGTCTTCTCGCATTGTGAAAGTCCAGTTACTGTTGTAGGTGAAACAACTTTGTGTTTTGATTCCCCGTGTTCGCGAGACCTACCCGTCGTTGTTAAACGTTCACACTCGCGCTATACCGTTAGCGTTGCGCGGTTGGTTGAATTCAACTGAACTCGGCACATTGTCAGAAGTTCGGCGCCTGCAGTTCACGCGTCGGGAAGGCTGCTTTATCACGCCGGAACGGACGTCCGTGCATTTTCAGCAAGCTTTGACATCGTTCTGCGGGTTTGCTTTGTTTTTGTCACTTTATTAGTGTGATATATATTTAAGCCGCTAAATACAACTGGCACTTAATACATGCTTTGCAATTGCAACCTTGAAGTAACCTTCTTTCACCTTCTGACTTTGTGTGATTTTGTAGCCGCGTTCGCGCAGCAGGTTTTATACGCCTGTCAAGTCGATATCATAAAAAGAGACTGCAAGCATGACACGAGAGCCGAAAAAACGAGGCGAGCAGTTCATCTTGCTTCACAGTGGTTAAAGCTCAGCTAGCTGCCTCGCGTCTTAATCGGCGGGTGATT
This sequence comes from Rhipicephalus sanguineus, assembly GCF_013339695.2. Classification (NCBI taxonomy): domain Eukaryota; kingdom Metazoa; phylum Arthropoda; class Arachnida; order Ixodida; family Ixodidae; genus Rhipicephalus; species Rhipicephalus sanguineus. The sequence goes on along the minus strand of NC_051178.1, from coordinate 148,677,735 downwards.
CTCCAGTGGCACGGAGGACTTGACTCTAACCTTCTCAGGAAACAGGGCATGGCCGTGTAATTTCTTTTTTTTTTTTCGCACGCCGCAAACGTTTGTTCTCGAAAGTACACGGCTGCTACTGTTAAGCATGCCATATCAAAACAACAATCATATGATTCGTAGTCGACATCGCAGAACATCGATAGCGTGTACGGCTTCATTTCGGAGTGCATGTGGACCATTATTCATATTTAACATGACAGAATGAGGCTTACCTCGAAGTATACGTCCTACACGGTGTAATCGCGACTTGGGAAATGCATTTCGTTTTGAGCCGGGCGTCGTTGTCGTCGATCGTCTGCTCTTCACCGTTAAGGTGATTGACGAGCCTTTCTCCCTTTATCAAGTTCGCTTTTCGGAAGCGCCAGTCAAGCTTGGAGATCCTTTTGAAGCCGCACTGCACGCGGTACATTGTGAGACGCCGCAGGTGCACCGCGAGAGCACAGCACGTGCACGGAAGCGAGCGGCAACGCGGTGGAGAGATGGGAAAACGCTCGCTGCTTACACCCCAGTTTCTCTTTTTCTGCCAGAGATGGCGCCGCCTGTCAAGAGCAGCAGCGCCGCTAAGCGTTGCTTGGGAAGCCTATAAGCACACCATGCGCCGTTGCATCACGTGTCCTGCCGCGCTGAAGTTACCCGATAGCGCTGGCCGCAGGGGCGCACATCTGCCTTGCGAAATGTGAAGGAGTCGGCAGACAGACAGACAGACAACGAACTTTATTGGATCCAGTCGGCAGTCGTAGTTTTTAATTTCTACCACTGGAGCAAATTTAGAATGTCTGTTCTGGACCTCTGCAGAATGAAAGTAATTGCCGTCAAGCTGATCCCTTCATTTATCTCGTTCCCGAATGTTGTGTAACTCTTCAATATCATTTATAAATATCTCTGAGGGCTTCTACTTGCAGTTTTCAGCAGTGTTTGCTATGCACGGCTTGCACAGAGCGCTTCTTTTTTATGTTATAATGGTGTATGCCTTCCTAACGATGTTGTACCTGTAAAAGGTGGCCTACGCTGGTAAGACTACAATGGCAGGAGTGGCAGTTGGTGGACGAAGTCATCGCGATCTATTTTCGGGGTTAATTCCGGTTTGGTACTAAAGGTGCGAATAAGCTTCTCGGCCAGTGGCGTAGCCAGTGGGTGGCACACCTGGCGACAAGGGTCTTTGTAAGCGAGAAAACGCGCAAAAAGAAAATGCGGGTGCCGACGCCACTTTGAAAATCGTGCAACGAACGCCGTGACTTCATAGATTCTCACGGCGTCTGCTCGGATCTACGTAGTGCCTAATAGGTAAAAATTAAGTATATTGGCCTCTGAGAGGGTTATAGACTGAACGTACCAAGTTTCAAGAAGTTTCGTTGACCCAATGACCCCAAAATACGACGAATACAGTTTGAAACCCATGACGTCACGCGCGGAGATTTCGACGCCAAATTTAAATGTGAAACTTTGCCCTTGATTTTTTTCCTTATGATGGTGAAACTAACTACATTCGAGTTCTCATAGTATACTTTATCAGTGTTAACTGATTCATTGTTTCACTTTAGTGCCCCTTTAAGAACTGAGCAAAGTGCGAGCCCGGCCCGACCCGAACGCGCCACCTCAAACCCGGGCCCGGCCCTAAGCCCGGAGCTTCAGACCCGAGCCCGGCCCGGGCCCGCCGTGAAAACTGCATTACCGGGCCCACGGGCCGGGCCGGCCCCGGGATTTCGGGTAAGCCCGAACCCGTGCAGTGCTCTAGTCCGAACTTTCACCGAAATATTCCGCGAGAACGAAAATTACGTTCAGGAAAGTAGAAGTAAACATTATTTCGTGAGCTGACGAGGATACACCTCCACAGGTGAGCGGAGTCTTCAGTCCAGGACACCACCCAACGCGGGCCAAGTCTAGGTAAGTCAACAATCTGTAATAATTGCTCTACCGTCATGACTGCAGCTCCCGCAAATACTTGCCCCACAGTGTTTTCTATTAAATTTTGTAAGAAGCTGCTTTCCGCGACACTTTAACTGCTGCCGGCGCTTATTGGATGTCACGATCAAGGAAATTCACGACCCTCAATGGCAGGGTGCGATTTCAAGGTCTCGTCGCGACTGTGCAATTGCGATACTATTCTGTGTCTGAAGTTGCGCACTGACACGGTATTTCTCATATTTCACGGGCTTCCTCCATTTCTTGTAAAGGTGGAGTAAGCGGTGCGCACCTGGCTGCAAACACCTCAAGATAATTTGTCTCTGACATCGCTTAATTGACACTGACTACTACAGCAGCAAATATGTCCCCTATGCCCTTCAGTTGCCCTGTGCGCTGCGTAGCGCCAATATATCGCATCCGTGCATTGTCCGAACAGAGGCCAGAAAGTGAAAGCGCAAACATAGCTCTCGCTCTAAATGCATGGCCTTCCGCTTGAAACAACAGTTATTATCGAATTGATTTCAGAAACGCATTTAGCGAATGATCCGTTTATGAATACCAAGAGAACTTACCTGATGTTCCAGTATCGCAAGTGATGGAGAAGAAAAAGATAACAAACATGACCGATAAATTCATTGCTAATATGAATTCGCGTTGAATCATAGAGGTTACGCTTTATATGCGGTGACTGCGCTGGGGAGTAAACTTCTTATTTAATTGCTCCCGCCTAGCGAGCAATCCGAAAAGCAGTGCTTTAGATTTAAGAGCTTTAACGCTCATGGACAATTGTGGCCCATTAAACCGAATGGAAACAGCTGGCCTCCCCGTGATACATCAGATTGAGGCCACGAGTAAAGCGTAATATAGAGCATCAGCATGCGGCTGTCGTCTAAATGCGGGAGCGTTTAAACGTGTGGAATAATATATAAAGAAACTGCACTGAGGTTGTTTAGGATAGTCATCAAGCGAAATATTTCACGATGTCCATCAAAATTATCGCGTATGCCTTGAAGCTTGAAGCACAAATGATTGTCGTCATACGTTCATTTAATTGAACAGCACTCTAGAAAAAAAAGGTAGGCATATTCACTAACTAAATACTAACCGTTTACTTGGCACAAAATACACTAGCGTTTTAGTAAGTGAAGGTAGTAAAATGCAGCTTTGTGGAACGTGCTACCTAGTTAGTGAGTGAATAGTACTAGTTCGAATGGCTAGTCCATTACTAAGTTGTTAGTAACCGCGCTAGCAACTTACTAACCGTATTAACTCTACTACGTTTAGCCAATTAGAGGTTTACGCCTATTTTGTTTATATTTGCGTGTGTATTGCCATATCAAGATGATTCTATTACAAAAGCACCTAAAAGATAAAAAAAATGAAGTGGCATTGTCCTCGTACATTAACTAATGGCCGCTAGTTACTTCCATGGTAACTTACCATGTTGTGATGGTACTTACCATGGCATTACCATGGTAAGTGCACATCACAACAACATACACAGAGGCATGAATTGATCACGAATGAGAACACACACGCAAGCGCACACACAGGATAGCGAGACTTTTACGTAGCCGATATCTACTCTAGCAGTGGCTTGAAGACCATTTATGCTGCTACTTTGGGATAGCACACCGTGTACTAGTTAGCAACCATTGAATTTAGAAGAATAATTGATGTTTTCTGCACATCATCGTGTGCCCTTATATTTGCTTATATGCGTGCCATCACGTAGCACGAAACTTTAATTCCAAGGTAATCAATAAAATTTAAGTTTAAATTTTCCTAAAGACCGCCACGATTACGGCAAAGTATACTGCGCATCCACGAAAGATCTGGCAAGGTGGGTGGCTAATAGTTACTTAGTTAAAAAAAAAACCAAGTAAAGTTTCTGGTTAGCGAAGGCAGCACTTTACGACCTTTACTAACTGCTGGCTGGTAAACAGATTTCGCGAAGGTAGTAAAATACGCTCGAAACTAGTAAGTGCAAGCATTTACTAACCATTTACTAACTTTTTTTTCTAAGAGTGAGCGACTAAAGAGAAAGAAATGCAGCGTATCTTGCACTGGAGGAGCAATGCGAAAGGGACCGCGTAGCTGATGGACACCTAGGCTGTTCCTGGCTGTTGCTGTTTTGCTAAGTTTTGCAAGTTTTTCTTTCTTGCTCTTTTTCTTTCTTTTTCTCTCTTATCTCTGTTTCTTGTTTCTGTTTTTTCGTCTGTGTTTATTTCTATTTCTTTCTCTATCTATCGATTTCATTCTATTTCTCAGTCTTTCACGTGGCAAGCGTGCGTGTGTGAAGGGAGCGCTTCTCCGGGACCAGGGTTGATTTGCTGACAGAGAGTGTCGATTTCAAAGAGGCTGGAGAAGTTCGTTTGCGCATAATTCAGTTGTTTTTTCATGTAGTATATTTCAATTTACCCGCCTTTTTTCCCGAAGACTATTGCCACGCGCGCTTCTTTTTCTAGTTCTACGTAGCCAGCCTGTTGCACGTGTAACCATGCACTGCCTTGCGCATACCGCACCCGAATGTCTCGGAACAATCCCCATGATTGTAGAATCTCCCGATAAGATTGTGCGCCCAACGCGAACAATGGAGTTTGTTCTAGAACTAACCCGGCCACCAACGATAACGCTGCAATCTTCGATGCCACTTGTGTAAATGCCCACGCGCTTTACTGCTAAAAGGGGTTGGGTAAGGTCTGGGTTTGCATGCGCCTCCAATCTATCGATTGGACCCTGTCGAGTTTGGGGCTTGGGGGTGGATAAATACGCCTGGATTTTTGATAAAATTTTTAATGTCACAGTATCTAGTCACCCTGTCCCTCTCTGCCCAGTCCTCCACTGGATTTCCATCCTCTGGAGGGACCTCTCGACACCTCAGGAGGATATACCCAGACGTCTATTCAGACGATAACTGCAAATGGTGCGGCTGGACTCACGCATCTCTTAGGCACATTGTCTGGGAATGTGAGGCTATAGGCGAAGAAAATGCAGTCTCCCCAGATGAATCTGTGGCACGGTGGAGGGCCGTGCTGCGCAGCTCAAACCTGCAAGATCAATTGTGGGCCATCCAGCAAGTCCGTGAGGCGGTGAGGAGACAGGGTATCCGGTCCTCCTCGGGGGCGGCATAGGCCCAGGCCACGAATTTGCCGGAGTTCTGAATGAAGTTGCTACCACCACCACTTTACTGCTGATCAGATTATTCGACGACTGTGTGCGCCGATATCATTGCGCTTTCAGTGTCATTCCTTTTTTTTTTTTTGGGGGGGGGGGGGAGGGCACAAGTTCACCGAATTAAGTGTTTCATCATTGCCGGCTGCGATTGCTTTCTCCACCATCACAACCACGTGACACCATTTTTACGTCGACCGGTACTGTCTCTTACTAGTGAGGACTACACGCACTCGGAATAAAAGTTAGGCACAGACAGACAGACAGACAACGAACTTTATTGGATCCTGAGGAGTTACGACCCCCTAACGGGAGGCCGTTGTAGCTGCTGGCCGCGCCCACGTAGAGGACAGAACGCCGTGACGCTCCGCCCTTTCCTGGGCCCTCTGGATAGCCTGGGCTTGCTGTCGGAGTGCCGTGCTTCTGATGGCCTCCTCCCATTCGGCTTCGCTGGAGAGAAGGGTTTGAGGCAACGCGGGACATCGCCAGAGCATGTGAGCCATGGAGGAAAAGGTTTCACTGCAGTCGGGGCAACCGGGGTCAACGTCCGAGTACATGTTACTGAGAATGCCCCGCGACGGGAAAGACCCCGTCTGCAACATTCTCAGAGTAGCTGACTGAGCTCTGCTGAGCTTCGGGTGAGGAAGAGGATAGACTCTCCTGCCAAGTTGGTAATGCTTTGTTACCTCATTAAATGTCAGAAGTGGATCATTCTGCTGAGTCTCTTCCTGCCCCTCCGGAGCCTCCAGACCGCCGCGGCGCGTGAGTTCTCGCGCACGATCGTGGGCCAGCTCGTTGAGGTTTGGGAAGCCCTCGAGAACGTTCTTCCCCATGTGTGCAGGAAACCAAGTGATAAAATGAGAGCCGGGACAAGCCCTCTTCTCTAGAATGGAGGCCGCTTCTCGAGCGAGGTTGCCCGATTCGAAAGCTCTGATTGCCTCCCTCGAGTCGGTGTAAATGTAGGAACGCTCTGGGTCAGACAAGGCCAACGCTACCGCAATTTGCTCCGCTATACCCGGGGTGGCCGCCCTTACTGAGGCGGAGGAGCGAAGCTCCCCCCGCCCGTCTATAACCGACAACGCGAACATTCTCCTGTTCCCGTACTGCGCTGCATCGACAAAGACGGCGGAGTCCATGTCACCTTTAACTCTCCTCAAGATGGCTCGTGCACGGGCTTTACGTCTACCCTCGTTATACTGCGGATGTACGTTTCGCGGGAAGAGCCCCACCATGTAGGTCGCCCTCGTTTCCCTACTCAGTGTTGTCCGCCTTTCCTCCATGATCCTAGAAGCCATGCCAACCTCGTCAAGGATTCTCCTGCCAGCCTTTGTTGACGATAGCCTAACCACCTGGGCAGTGACCTGCGCCTCTATGATCTCGTCTATGTTATTGTGCATCCCGAGTTGATCTAGCCTGTCGGAGCTCGTGAAAATAGGCAAGCCTAGGACTTTCTTGATGCTCTTGCGCATGAGCGTATTTAACTTCCTTTTCTCTGTTTTAGTCCATATTAGAGCTGACGCCACATAATTAATATGGCTCATAAGTTAGGCACAGTAAGGAAAAATAATATAGTAGCTTATCCCCAGAGGTAGCTGCTCTTAGCTCACCACATATAAGGCACAGCTTTCGGTGAGCTGAAGTTCCCGATGTGCACGCTCATTTACAAGCCACTAAGTATTGCTATAAATTAAGATTTATGGTGTCAACATTTCAGTAAGGGTGATGAATTGCTGGTGATGAACTCGGCATAAGTTTTCGCTGTCTCGGCATCGTTCACATCTACCGCCACTGTCGACGCCGCTGGAATTGCTCATTCTATACCAGGTTTAATCACTATTTTGGCTCGCCGCCCTAATTCATATGCCTTCTGCCTAGAACTTGACACCCTTCAAAAACTTGCGGCTCAGCGTGACAAGGCCCGTTAATCTTCACCACATAACCGCCACTCCTACCCCAGCCAGAAAGCTAGACATGGCAGCGCCTGGAGCTGGCGCTGCATTGTGTATTAACATTGCCAAGAGGAGCTACTTGGCGTGCAGGCTGATGGTGTACTTTGTGAGTGCTCTGACCGGCACTGGGACCTACTTCTTGATCATCAGTGCTCGATTCTGGCGAATGCTTAAAAAGTGTTCTGAAGCCAGGGACAACTCGTACATTGTCATAAAAGAGCGCTTGAATTCTCAAAAGCACATCCAAAGACGGCGCCAATCGGGCGCAGCAACGGTCGCTTCTCCAAAGCGCGTCCCCCTCACCTTTCCACAGACGACGCACGCCGATAAAGCGAACACCCGGCGAGATTGAGAGAACTGGAGAAGCCAACGCCGCTGCCATCCGGCGCGTCCGCATCACACAGTAACCTGCGAGAAGCATCTAGCCCTTTCCGTAGCTTTCGCCAGCGTTACTATACTCGGCGACAACTTATCTTGGCATTGGAGCGAAGGCTACGGAGGCGGGGCATCCGCACATTTGTGTTACTACACAAGTAGTTCGGCATCTTGCAGCCGATTTCAGTTCCAGTTACGGTTTCGCTTGCTCGCATCGCTGGAGCGTTTAGCCCCACGTATACATGCAGAATGGGAACATCCGTGTGCGTAGATGCATCTACCTACTGTACTGTATATTGCCACAGGGTTGTTACGTTGACGAAGGCAGCAGTGGGCCTGTCGAAGATGAAATTCTTTATTTGGCCGAACTTGTGGGCGGGAAACGAGTCAGTCAGAGCGTCGTCCGTCAATAATTTTGACAGGGGTGAAACGTATCGGCTTTTATACATGTTCTTGCGAATGTTACAGCGTTATCGCTGGTGGCCACGTAATCTCTCGACTATTCGCGTACCGCGCGCAATCTTAACGGAAAGATCTAGAACAATCGTGACGCTTCTGGAACATCGCATCGCGTTCTGCGCGGAAGATTCCAAACAGTCTTTGCGGGTGAAGCCCGAAGACAACAAAATAAGACACATGGGAATATGATGAACACCGCCAAGCGCACACCGCAGCCTGAATACGGTGTTTGCTCGATTGTAACGCGATCACGATTGTAACGCGAGGGGCGACTTTAGTAGCAAAAATTTGGAGAAAAAGCTCGCATTGTATTCGAATAAATACGGAATGCAAGTACCATGATGCCGCTGAATTGGGTTTCGATTTAAGGAGAGCTCTCGCTTAATTAAAAAGAGACTGACGCAGAATATTTTATCAAGCTTCGCTGGTCACACACCTTCACAGAGCGTAGTTTCTCGGCCGTAGGTATTTCATTGCGCATGAAGTAGCTGTGCACTTTGCGCCGCAATGCTGCCAACGCAAACGTGTAATAGCGCAGCAGCCGCGTCTTGCCGGTGATGCGCTTCTAAGTTTGGCCCGAGAAATTCAATTTCTTTCGCTTCGGGGAGGCAAGTGGGGCCCGCAGAGCTTCAGCCTTGATACACTTAACTGTTCGCTCACTCACTCCGGTGAGCTCGGCGACAGTCCGGCACACTGCATTTGCAGACAAGTCACGCTGACGGCGCCTCACTCCAGCGATGACATTGCAGATAACTTGCGTGGTCTGGTTTGATGACCACTTTCTGTCACATTTAGAGTACAGCTTCTTCGGAGAACGAAACGGCGAGTTTGCGGCCGCACACGGTTCAGGCCAGCGGTTCAGTCGGCATCGCGGACGCTATGTTGACTGAGACTCTGAGAGAGCAGGCGTGAGGAAAATGTGGTGCAGGCGCGAGGAAAACGTGGTGCTGTCCAAGAAATAAAAAAGACAGAAACAAAATTGATGTTTACGATAACTTTTTTTTACGAACGGCTTCCCATACTCGTTCTCTTTTTATTATGAAGAAATTTTTATTTATTCGAGCTAGGTAACTTTTCGAATTAGAAAATAAATATAGGTACTATTTCCTGGCGCGCGCGCATGCAGGCACTTTGGCTCTGTAGCTTCCACAGTGGTGCCAAGAAAAGTTGTCGCCGAGTATAGAACAGGGCTGCTATGCAGGATGGCCCGAGTTTGGCGAAACTCGGGATCTTTCCGAGCTCTGGCGACACCCCCTTTTGTACGAGCTAATAGTACGAGAAGGTGAAATCCATCCCTCAGCGCGCGCTCCGTTCCATTGGTTACGATGGAACGCGGCGTCACGTCAAGGGCGGTCGAGAAGGTTGGGTGGTGTCGTCAAACTTCTTTCATTTGTTTGTCGTTCCACTGAGTGCAAAAGTGCACCCATGCAAGAAAAGTGGCAGAAAGCTCTACTAACTATATTTTTTTTTATGTGTGCGGGCCTTTTGAATTCATTTTCGAGCGTTTAATGTCTGCACTAAGTATCCTTTAGGATAATCAGCACCGTATCCTCTGAGATGAGTTCCGACCGAGCGCCTTATAGCACGGCGGCTAGAGCTAATCGCCGAGGCCACGTGTATAATCACCATGGTCGGCCTGTACATTATAGCGCGTTGCTCGGCCGGCGCGCGCCCTCGTCGTTCTCTTCTTCATCGTCTGCTCGCTCCCAGAGCACGTGCGCCGGGCTGATTAGCTAAATGGCTGGGCGGTATACCTAGCTAAGTCAGGACGTGCTATGACGAAGCTGATGGCCCAATCATGCTAAGGCCGAGCTGACTAAGCCACAGCTTACTATGCTAATGAAATCATGTAAAGCTAAGAACAAGGTAATTAAGATCATGCTAACACGACGCTAATTAGGAAAATGTAATTAAAACCAAGATAATCAAGGCTTTACTCACCGAGATCGTGTTAATTAGGGTCGTGCTAATTAGGTTTATGCTAAATACGTCTGTACTATTCAGAACCTTGCGAATTAAACCTGAGTAATTAATGCCGTGGTAATTAAGACACTATAAATTAATGTTAACTAACACGACGCTAATTAGGAGCATGTTAATTAGAATCGTGCTCGTTAGAATTATGCTAATTACCTCTGTACTATTCAGGACCTTGCGAAATAAACCTGAGTCAGTAATGTCGCTGTAATTAAGAGATCGACAATTAGTGCTAATTAACAAGACGCTAATTTTGAGCGTGTACATAAAACCAAGACAATGAAGGCCTTACTCACTGAAGTCGCGTTAATTAGGATCGTATTAATTAGTATTATGCTAATCACCTCCGTGCTATTAAGGCCCTTGCGAATTAAACCTGGGTAATTAATGTCGTGGTAATTATAACATTAACAATTAAGAAAAGGCTATTCAATATCATGTTAGTTAAGACCTTCCTAATCAATAGCATTAATATTGAGACCGAACTGACACGGTCATTACTCCGAAGCAGGCCAAGCATACGGAGTTGACGAGCCACGTAATAAGCTGGAAGAAGCTAGGTTATCACAAGCTCCGCCGATGCTGCAGCCTTCGCACAACTAGTGCAAGCTGACCAAATTATTTTATATGCAAAGAAGCTGCTCAGTAGCGTCCACCACATCAAACACTTGACAAGCACACCGGCACTATGACAGTTACGAGTTGAACTGGGGCCTTTTCAGAATCAACGAGTTTGTGCCCGAGTTCGCGCGTCAATCAATTTGATTGACAGACGCCCGCGGAGAACAGCGGGTCCGCCCACCGCGTTTCCTCTTGCCGAGGAGCAGTGCTCACGACGCAACGCCAGCGAGCGGCACGATTCATTTATGAGCCTAATCGCACAGACCATGCACACACGCACGAAGAACTAAAGGTTATATCATCACGTGGGTACGATGTCTCGCATTCACTTTCACCGCGCTCACGACGTACCACTCACAGCTATGAAGCAGGCGCCCCTGGTGGGATTTTTGGCGAGAACTATTTACTTGTTTACTATTTACTTGTTTGTGGAGGCATTGTTTCTACAGATTCGCTACTACAGAAAAATCTTCAGACGTGTAATGTAAGTGTAGCACTAACCTGTCCGTTTATTGTTCTGTAATATTCGAGAGAAGCGAGACGAGCTGCACCAGAGTGCTGCGCGTGCGCCCTTGTTGCCTTCGAAAGTGGAAATTTCCATGCTGCAGGTGGAACGAAAGAATTTTCCGAAAGAGAACAAACGCCCACGAACACGCCCGTGGGAGGCGCGATGATCAGCTGGCAAAAAGATAGCGCGACAATCACGCTGACGTCGCTGCACTTTCAAAATGTTGACTGAGTGGCGGCGACGCATAGGCACGCGGTGTTCCTTTGAAAACCGCCGCAAATGCCGCATATGCGCTTGTGACGCCATTCTTGTTCTTGTAGCCGTTTTTATCAACGCTGCTATCGCGTGCTCCGCACTGTCTTCCTCTCATGACCACCGTAATGCAAGCTCGGAGCAAACTCGTGTGCCCGAGAAGCTCGGGCCATCCTGCATAGCACCCCAGATCCAGCTTTCTCGGACATCGGCGTTTAGTTCGCGTGTCTTCACCACGTGCGGCATGGCTTTTATTTTTTTGAATCTCGCCCGAAGTCAAGAGTTGCGTCGTGGCAAGAAAGAAAGGAAAAAAAAAAAACAAAAGAAAAAGAGTTCAGAACACACAGCATCACATCTTGGCTTGGTCTGCCGCCGTTCTCAGTTGCGTCGGCGACGAAGATAAGACCGGCGAGTTGTAACGTTAAAATGGCTAGTCATTTCCCGTTTCTTTGGCAACGACTCGTTTAACGCTGCCGAATAAGAAAACGGCGCACGACAACGCCGAAGGTATCGAAGGTGCAGCCAAACGGGTTCATTTATTCTCTCTTTTTTAGCAGCAGGTGTGCGATGGCCGCCGTTTGTCCGGTTTGCGGCGTAGACACCGCGTCGTTGTCGCATCGGCGCGGCCACGTCAAGCAAAATTAATAGCTGTACCTAGTTAAGGCAATGTAACCGTTGACAAGCCTTATTAAGCTATATTGAGCATGGTAAAACCTAATTAGTTTCACATAACTAAGCAAATGAAATCACAGCTTAATAAGTCTTAATTCAGCCGAGCTGGGATTTTCCTGTGCAGTCATGCCGAGCGCGGTAATATGTGCCGAGCTTAGGCTAATTAACAGTAATTAAGAGAGCCTATATATTGGAAAATAAGCTAATTAGCTAATTAGGCTTACGTTGACTTGGGATGCAAGCTATATGTGACCAATCCTGAAATATTCAAGTGAGGCCAATTAAGTTCATTTAGGTCATCAGGGTATTTGGTGCTGTGATTGCCAAGCGATCGCCAATGGAACCCGCCCGATACGTAGTCAATACTCGTGAATCACAGTGTGATCACGTGAACACCTTGTGTGTGGGCGTGTCAATTGGTGCTGTGACCTTCAAGCGATTCCCAATGGAACCCGAATGACACGTAACCAATACTCGTGAATTACAATGTGATCACGTGAAGACTTCGTGTATGGGCTTGTGATTTCATGTGTGCCTAGTCAAGCCAGGACCAGCCGAGGGCCGACGAGTTCTGCTCTGCCCCAGTTTTGCGCGACTCAGCCCAAGCGGCGCAACTATGTTGCTGGGTCGAAAACTCGGCCGATGGCAGATATCGAGGGGTTGGCGTACATTTAACAGTCTAATGACAGCATTTCTCAATATCGAGCCCTAAGTTTCTTAGTTTGCAGCGTCTGGTCACTTGCCTTCCCCGTATTTTTAGAGCTGTTTACTTCGAGTTGCTACAGAGACCGGGGGCGCTATTCTGGACTTCCGCCATTTTCTGTCAAATTTGACGTAGGCGTGACGTGTACACAATGATGACGCAAACCCACGAAATGCTTGCGAAACGTGACGTGAAGGGGACATAAGATGCAAATAACGTGCAATTAAATAGTATTTTGTATCTGAAATTGTTAATGCAACAACAAAAAAATAAAAGAAAAGTGAAGCGTTTAGTTTTAAAGTTGTGAAGCAGACGATATCGTCTGCAATCCGTCAACAAGCGAAGGGCGCAAAGCACTTGTAGCTCAACAAAAACAACAACAACGGTCGGGGCTGTTCTCGTGTCCGTACGCCGCCTCTCCAGGTCCTGGCGAAGCTCCCCGCACAGCCATCGCACAATGTCCTTCGTCAGCCGGCACCGCAGTTGAAACAATTGATCGGTCATCACAAAAACATCGCGGTACTAGCGGAATTCTCTTTCTTCCTGCAGCTCCAGCCACTACACGACAAAGGGCAGCGCCATTTTGCTTCGCTAATCTAGTGTTCTCTTGCGGCGAGAACCGCAACTTCGAACAGGCCAAATTAAACAATAACCTTTTATTTTTACAAGCAAGCTTCATGTACAACACTTTATAATAATATTAACCGAAAACATGCTTGTAAAGTAACTCACGGAATGATATGTGCACATACGTATGTGAGGCTGCACATCGAACAAGCAACTCAATTTGCAACAATATGGCGGCCAATTTTGGGCACTTCATCGTTCTCACATTTTAAGCTGCAAATTTGGCAGGATGCAACGTCACGCAACGTCATATTGACGCTACAAAGAGTGAGGTCCTATGACGCAATCGGCGCCATAAGTGCAATGTGCAATCGTGTTGCAGACGTGGTGGCTCTTCGTTAAGCGAGCAGTAGTTTCGATAAACCGCAAGTAGACCGTAGGCACAGCTTAGTACCATATTTCGATTTCGTTGTTCAACCCAAACCTTTATTTCTACACGGCAGGGTACGGCGAAGCGTTACTTCGGAAAAAATTAACAATTTTTTGTCACGTTACATCATCGCGGATTCCTGTGCCGTAACGCCATTGCAGCGCCACAATGCGAATGACCTCGCGTGACCAATCAAATCATCAACATGGCGGAATTTGACAATGTCCAAAATAGCACCCCGGCACCCCTTGCAGAAACAGAGAACGCCGCTCATGTAGAAAGACGGCGATTCGACAATGCGAGCCTAGCGCTGGTTCTACTATTGCGGGTCATGTTTCTACGCATGCGCTGCCGTTATTCTCAATATGCCAATTGCCTCAATTATTAGACGCGTTTCTTCATTCCTATGCCGATATTAAACTGCGCATGCATAGAATTTTGGCGTGCACTTACACTCTCGGCAATGTAAAGTTAGATTAGATGGTGAGCCTCCGGTTAGCGATCTGTTATGTTCTAGCAATTTCTGATCAATGTAGCGACAAGTCTGCCTACGTGGAAGCGGCCGCAGCTCAACAGAACGTTATAGACTATATTACGTAAGACATGTGGGCGCCGTCACCTTGGGCTGTTGGGCTGCTAAACAAGTTTCACGGCGTGAATTGATAAGGCCAAGAAACGTCGAACGCACCAACCCAACCGTTATCGTGTGTGTACGTCAGCCGCAGCACAGTTCGTTTATTTGTTGAAGATACCACAGGGAAAGGCTAACAGCCCAATATGCCGGTACCGAACCCATCCGTAAAATAGTCTATACACCACACCTGTACGGCAATCAGTGAATATGTCCGCGTGTTTCACTGAACAAAAAAAAAATCCCGCGTATTCACAAAGTGAATGATGGTGAGTGGGCGAAGCACTGGGGATCGTTCGGTAACCCTGAATCTCCCGTGACATTGGCCACTCGCTCATGTAAACGAGTGACATATATATAAAATGTTTATTGGTCATAACTGTTATGTCGTGTTGAGTTGTGGATTCCATTTTCCCTTCATTACTGCTTTCTGGTCCGTGAAATGCAGAGACAATGGTTCTTCAATCGGATCTAGCCTGAAGTTGGCAAAGACAAAGTCTATGCACATCCCCCTGGTGGTAGCTCGCTGTATGCGTCGACGTTGCCTTTCGCGGGCGAGCACGCTTATATATACCCACTTTCACTGCAGCGCCTTGTCGTGTATTTTTTTTTCACAGATGTTTTCTTTTTCACTGCAGTGCCCTCCCGTGTATTTTTTTCACAGATGTTTTCTAACACGAAAGTTTTTATGCCGGGGTCCACCACGGCTCCACTGACGCATTTTCACGAATATGACGTTGTAAAATCTAATGGCTAATAATACATGGCAAAGAAAAAACTAGAAGAAAAAGTTCCGTCACCGGGAGTCGAACTTACGACCCCTCGATCCCCATTGCGCAGCGCGAAACGACTCCGCCACAGACGGCACGTTCTCCATCATACAAACGGCGTGCTATTTATATACACCATTTGTCGGTGGCGGTACTCGCAGATCGGGGTACATCAGCGCGTTTTCGTTATCACTAGGGAGATGGCGCGAATGACTCGAAGGGCGCGCTTTAAATGTCGTCGCCCCACGCGGTGAGGTGCGTGCGCCTCTACAGGGCGTGGTCGCTCATGCGCCCGCGCTTATCTCGTACGTCTTGCGCTCTCACCGCAAGCTTGTGTTGAAGTTACAGAGAGCACGACGGTCACTTCTCTCACTGCAGCGGCCGCTTTTGCGAAAGGAGCGCGCTGCTCACAAACAAATAAGTTACAACTGTGACAGTTCGTGCTCATCCTGTGTATACTTCTGCGTTCGTTTCGTGCGTCCTACTTTATATTTGACCAGCGCTCTTTAACTGTCGAGCTGTGACAGTTGTTAGTTCGCGCTCATCTTGTGTATGTTCGTTCCATGTGTCCTTTCTGCTTGAGCAGCCCGTTGCAAGTTTCGAGCTGCATGCCGTTCTTCACGTGACATTACAACTTGTTGCTATAGCATTCATTCCTTCGCCCGCGGGGCGAAACAATGCACAACAAACGCTCAACTACTTCTGTGAAGAGACATTTTAGTTTCGTGTTATACCGATTCCTATGACAGAGGGATCAGCCATGTTTTAGATGCGAAGTATCTCTTGCTCGGGGGTATGTCACGCGGCGTGGTAATCCGCACGCAGCGTTGTGGTCCGCACTCACACTACGGATGCGCAACTCTCCTCCTTCCCTCTCTCCAACAGCTGCGCGTTACTCTCTCCACTTCTCTACCAGCATCTGCCTGCGCTTCTCCTGCGTTCTCGCTTCTGCTCTCACAGCGCATATGCTACTTTCCTCCTCTAGTCTCCTCTCCTTCAAGTGGTAGAGCGCCGGGCTGCAAGAGCGGTTACCGCAACGACGAATCTGCTTTACGCTTCTTCTTCGGACCTGCAAAAGACCCTACGCAATTCAAAAGGTTCGAACAAGCTTTGCATCGCGAAGATAGTAAGCTTACTGAAAATGAAAGTCCGTGGCGTTCATTTTAAGAGTGACGACATTGTAAAACGCTATCGTCATGTTGTTGCTAGACGAGAAGCTTTGATCCCACGCGGGATGTGAAAACTCCCGCCCGGTGCCCTGCCGCGCTTGTTCCCAGCACTTCCACCCCATATACGTCAGACTCCGGAGTTTCGCTAGATGGTGACGCCACCTGTCGTAGCAGTGTTGGGTAGTACAAAGACCGACTCCCTCGCACAGTTTGTTGTGGGACCAGGTGCAACTAGCGAGTTCGAAACAACGATTGAGCGTAATAATGCGTGTGTACGCATTTAACACTCAGAAAGAGAGCTATCAACTTCTCTCCGCTAGTCGGACGCGCCACCGAACCGCCATGAAGTGCTCGCTTGATCACTTGCCAGAACGACGGCGAAAACAACAGCAGACGAGACCGCTCCGCACGGTACAAAGAAACGACGCAATCGACGCTACTATTGCGTTGTGAATTGCCACGGACGTAAAGGACTGAATAAAAACGTTCAGTTTCAGCGATTTCCATAGTTTCCGTACGAAGCAGAAAGGTGAGAGCGCTGGATACGGGCAGTTGCGAGCGTGTTGGGTAAGCAAAGTACCCGCGTTCTGCACAGCCGGTCGCATGAGAAAGTGTGATAATGTGGCTCTGCTCTTGTTTGCGCAGCCCTGACGGAGAACCGTGGTAACCTTGACTATGAAGCTCAGCAGAGGCTTTGACTGCGGTGCGTGCCGTGTAACACGGAGTGAGCAGCTAGAGGCAGACAGGCAGACTGAACATCTTGATTTCTGCGCTACGAAAGACGAACACATGAGAGAAGAGACAGCACAGGCGCATTGATTTGGCGCTTTCATCAATTGAGACAAGACGGCAATATTTCTTTCGGCACCCAGTGGTTCCTGAAGGACAGCTTAAGCTTCCGCGAGCGGCCGGAACGAATGCGACCCACTACAGTTTTACCTCCGTTAGCAACTAATTTATTTATTTAAACAAGCATATTCCCATTGTATTTTGCATTTAACGAATTAAGCCATCGCAAGCCGCATCCGCACATCGGGTGTCTGCGGGTAGCGATACCTATGTGGTAGCGGCACTAGAGACGCACGCTATGAAGCTTGCACGATTTGCGGTCCCGTGGTGACAGAACTCGCGGAGCGCTATAGTAGTTCATACTCATGAGCGTTCAAACTATAGTTCGAACGACATTAACGGGAACCTCGGCGCTTTAGCCGTGGCACAGTTTTCATACACGGTCATTTCCCACTGATCTATGTCGGTTTTGTAATTAAAACGCGCAACGAGCGCTTTGATGTGCGTGCAGGCTGTGGACTAGGCGAACATTGCGACTTACCTTTACGAGACCGCTGTCTTGGTCGACGGCCGTTTAGCTCTGCGACTGACATGCCACCTTTTTTTGTTTTGCAAAAAATAAAACACGCCCCTGGACGTCCGGCGCTTCATTTGCGTCAACACATTGCTTACGCTGCGCGGTGCCTCAAGCATGCAGTGTGTAGTCGGCGGGCGTTTTACGCGACACGCCGAGCGGCTACGGGGGGGGGGGGGGGGGGGGGAATCGCAAGTCAATGTATTATCGGGAGTTCGACATCAACGGCGATGGTCTTCGACAATAAAGAAAAGAGAAGACGCCAACGCGGACAGCGCTAATATTATGGTTGCGCGCGTATCACCCCCCAACCCTTGCTTTCGATTGTCGTCATGCTCCAGAAAAAGTTATGGTCAATTCCATTGGCAGATTAGGAGCACTTCCGGTAGCAGTTTTTCTTGCTTCATTCGGAGCAAGTCTGTTCCAGTGGCAGATTGAGAGTGCTCCCTGTATGTTTCATTGGCAGATCTGGAGCAGCTCCGGCGCCAGATTCACTCCACGGAGCACCTCTCTGCTCCGCGAAGAGCGGCGGATTCGACCAGAAGTCGCGAGCTCCCCGCGCGTGCGTAGAGCATGGCGTACCACGTGTTCGATGCAATGCGCTTTCCGACCGTGCCCGTTATCTCCGCTCGCGCCCGTGAAGGCGAAAACGGTGCGAAGCGCGGGAAGGCCGGACGCTTGCGAAGCAAGTGTGCGCTAGCGCCCCCTACCATATGCTCTGGCGAGAGCATGTGTGTTCCATTGACAGATTTCCTTCGTTTGCTCTCCGCCGGAGTGCTCCGGCGCAGAGTTCGTTGGCCACTCTGAATCCTTTAATGGAATTCATCATTGGAGGTTCCGCTGCACTCTGGAGAAGCCGTTGGGGTTCCCCAAGGTCAGAAAGAAAGGGATAATTAGAACACTACAATATAAAAAAAAAGAATGCTATGCGGTCCGTTTGAAGAGAATGACCAAATCAACTAAGAAAGCGGTTGATGATGATGACGATTTCCTTCTCATAGGTCTGGAAGATGACTTAATATTTCTTCAAATGAGATTTTAGAGAATATTTGGAATAAGAACTAATCAGTAAACATAAAAAAAGACAAGAAAACAAACTGCAGAGTACAGTAATTATTTATTTGTACATTCAGACCAGACACCTACATGGTTATCCTGTAGAGATATTAGAATAATAGCAATAAAGTGTAAGGCGTCGTTTTTTAAAATTATTCATTAACACTATAAGAATAATTAATTCTTATTATTCATTAACACTATAAGAATAACACTATAAGGAATTTTAGTTTATTTATTTCATCTTTCCCTCGTATTCGATGCGTTATATCTCCATTATACTTAACTGACTGCTAAACGACGTGTTCGCCTAGTATTGAAATGTAACGATATTTTACACATTTTACTTAACTGCACGAGTTTCATTTTTCCAGCCTAAATTATTTTATGGCGCTGCTCTTAGGCGCCTGTTCCTGCGCTGAGCGGCGTCGCCGTCGTCGTAACCGGCAGAACGAACGAGGACGAGCGAAAGCGGAGCGCAGCGGAAGATGAAAGACGACGTTAGCTAAGAGAGCGCGACGAGGAAGGAACGACAGTGGCGAGACGACAGTTTCCGCGGTGGCCACCAGCGGCGCCACAGTAGTGCGCGCCGTCGTGCGTCGGCTGTTGAGGAACGAACCCACGCGCTCCTTCCGCTGTCTCCCGGTTAGCAAGGCAGTCGCGCTACGCTCCGCCTGCGGTGGTTGACGTGAAATCCGCTGCACAAAATTGTCCGCGCCAGTCACGCTACTCACGGCGTTCTCTTTAAACGGTGTACCTATATAAATCATCATCATCATCATCATAATCATCATCATCAGCCTGTCTACGCCCACTGCAGGGCAAAGGCCTCTCCCATGTTCCGCCAATCAACCCGGTCCTGTGCTTTCTGCTGCCACGTTATACTTACAAACTTCTTAATCTCATCTACCCACCTAACTTTGTGTCTTCCCCCTCACTCGTTTGCCATCTTTTGGAATCCAGTCAGTTACCCTTAATGACCACCGGTTACCCTGCCGACGTGCTACGTGCCCGGCCCATATCCATTTTTTCTTGATTTCAACTATATCCTTAACCCCCGTTTGTTCCCTGACCCACTCCGCTCTCTTCCTGTCTCTTAAGGTTACACCTATCATTTTCCTTTCCATCGCTCGCTGCGTCGTCCTCAATTTAAGCTGAACCCTCTTTGTAAGCCTCCAGGTTCCTGCTCCGCAGGTAAGTACCGGTAAGATGCAGCTGTTATATACGTTCCTCTTGAGAAATAGTGGTAGACTACCATTCATGATTTCATAATGCTTGCCGAATGAGCCCCATCCCATCCTTATTCTTGTAGTTATTTCACTCTTATGATTCGGCTCCGCGGTTACTACCCTAAGTAGACGTACTCCTTTACAACTTCCAGTGTCTCGCCATCTATCGCAAAGCGCTGTTCTCTGCCAAGATCGTTCCACATTACTTTAGTTTTATACATATTCATTTTCAGACATACTCTTCTACTTTCCGTATCCAGTTCAGTAATCATGAGCTGTAATTCGTCTCCCGCGTTACTCAACAATGCAATATCATCAGCGAATCGCAGGTTACTGAGATACTCTCCATTAACTCTTATCCCTAATTGTTCCTAATCTAGGGCCCTGAAAACCTCCTGTAAACACGCGGTGAATAGCATTGGAGAGATCGTGTCTCTCTGCCGTACGCCCTTCTTTATTGGGATTTCGTTGCTTTCTTTATGGAGGACTATAGTGGCTGTGGATCCGCTGTAGATTTCTTCCATTATGTTTATATAGGCTTCGTCGATGCCCTGATTCCGCAGTGCCTGCATGACTGCTGGTGTCTCCACCGAATCAAATGCCTTCTCGTAATCTATGAAGGCTATGCATAGGGGTTGGTTGTATTCCGCGCATTTCTCTATCACCTGATTGATAGTATGAATATGGTCTATTATTGAGAAGCCTGTACGAAATCCTGCCTGGTCCTTTGGTTGATTGAACTCTAATGTCGTATTAATTCTGTTAGCAATTACTTTTGTAAATAGCTTGTAGACAACGGACAGTAAGCTGATGGGCCTGTACTTTTTCAGGTCCTTGACGTCCCCTTTCTTATGGATCAAGACGATGTAGGCATTCTTCCAAGATTCTGGTATCCTCCCAGTCGAGAGACACTTCGTATACAGGGTGGCCAGTTTTTCTAACATAATCTCTCCACCGTCTTTCAACAGGTCTGATGTTACCTGATCCTCACCAGCGGCTTTGCCTCTTTGCATTCCTTTTAGGGCTTTCTTTACTTCTCCTGTCAATGCTGGTGGGATGTCAGATTCCTCTGGGCTATTACTGCTTCTTACGTTATCATCCTGACTGTCTCGGATGCTGTACAGATCTCTGTAGAACTCTTCCGCTACCTCAACTATTATATCCATATTGGTTGTGATCTTGCCTTCCTTGTCCCTTAATGCATACATCTGATTTTCGCCTGTGCACAGTTTTGTCTTCATAGCTTTGAGCCTCAGAGCAGCTTCATAGCCTATATAAAATAGTCTCAGCCGATTCTTTCTGAACAATGAGCGACGCAACCGGTGGAAGTGCGTCGTCTGCCGCTGCTGCTAAACGAGCTGTCCGAGCAGAGGCTCTACGCCGCCGATGCCAGAATCCAGTGGTGCGCGCCGCCGAAACAGAAGTATTTGCCTCGACTTATCGCAAAATCACAACGCCAAAACATCTGCACT
Organism: Rhipicephalus sanguineus; assembly: GCF_013339695.2. Taxonomy (NCBI): domain Eukaryota; kingdom Metazoa; phylum Arthropoda; class Arachnida; order Ixodida; family Ixodidae; genus Rhipicephalus; species Rhipicephalus sanguineus. Next base: position 148,656,411 of record NC_051178.1, on the reverse strand, counting down.
CAGAATTCGCATTAGGCAGTATCGTAATGGTCGGTGAATTTTTCGGTTGATATCTCTTATTGTACCAACTGCTTCTTGCAATATTGCTTTGTTATGTACGTGTACATGTCCAATGTACGAAAACGTGCGGCAAAATATTTAAAAGATAAATAATTTTCAAATACAATATTGTTTCTAATACACCCTCACATTTTTTTATGCTTTTACAGTGCTGTTTGCAGGACTTCTTGCACGTAAGTTCGATGGGATTTTCATAGTTCTGTACAACATGTGCAGGCATACGATTCGTCGCTTCTTCGATTATCACGAAAAAAATAATAATACCATTAGGAATGGTTTTGTAACGCACCAAAATGTCCGATTTGCTCCAACAGCAATACAAACATAGTCGTTTCTTTGATCCTTGTTTGACGTATACAACGGCACTGTTTACTGTTTGGTTTCAGCCATCAGTTATTGAAACACACAGTTCTGGGACCCGGAAGGCATACTTTTCTTGCGTGTAAATGTATTTTTATTTGATTATATAGGCAGCTTTTTACTAATACGGGTACAAAAATCGTTCAGCTATGTTGCCCTTATTCACGTTCGATTGCTCCTTTAAGGAGATGGCTTGGCTGTGTGCGTGCGCGGAAAGCTTTGCTTTTTGCAGCCGCCAACTTTGACCGACAGCGCCGACGCATACGCTAATGCGTGTCACATGATCACACAGTAGTTTGAACGCATAAAACCCAACAATTTGGTTACGCTGAGCAAAATCAAAACATAACGCGCCGAGGGCACCAAGAAGCACAAACACACGCATTCAGGCTTACGCCGACATGCATGATTAAGGTTCACAGCGTTAATAATAAAAACTGAATGTTCGTCAACGCAGAACCCTTTCTAATATAGCACCAAATCAGAAATTTCAGGAAAAATATCAGACGATAAACTTGAGAAGCCACTGCAGATCTTCCGAGCCATTATGAAGTATTCCATAGACGAGACAAGGTGATCTGCAATCTTCTTAATCGTGCTATCTGTATCCCACAGTATGAGTTACAGCTGTTTCCTTCACAACTACACTTCCCGTTTGTAAACAAAAATAAATGAAAAATTCAATGTGTATCAACATGCCGGCACGTTTCTAGCTTTTGCATACGGCCCCGAAACAGCAACGAAAATGTGTCGTTTCACGGTATATGACACAATCGATCAACACTACGACTTTCATCAAATAAAAATCACAATACCCTCCATGTGAACGCGAAGGTTGCACACGTCTCGTAAAATGTTGTTTTATAGAGTGTTCATGAAGTCGCACATCCAATCTTTATTGGTATGCAACCACCAGTCTGGGTTCACTGTCATTACGGTACAGACAAAGCACCATCGACGGCAGTAATATGTCTGGGGCCGGCAGTTTCAACGGTAGTGTCTTCAACGGTAGCACGTATTTCTTTGTTGGAGACTGTAAAATAAAAAAAAAGCAGATCAGTACGCACCAAAAAGTTCTTACAATTGTCGGTTTATTTATTTATTTATTTATTTATTTATTTATTTATTTATTTATTTATTTATTTATTTATTTATTTATTTATTTATTTATTTATTTATTCAATCTGTCATTCCATTACTCTGTGCACGAAATACCGCGTTCGCCGCAAAAAAAAAAAAAAGCTTTATTGATTACTGCAGCCGTAAACCGTTGTACAGCGGTTATTCTATAAACGAAGAGGAATTAGGCTTCACCAGCGATGAGAAGACAACGCCTAAATCTGCCAAACAGTTTTGCATCCTACTGCGCTCTTTTTCGTATTTCCACGTCGTCATTTTCATGTTTGTCAAGGGGCCTAAGTGCAAGCTCTTCTTTAAGGCGTTGCGTTATTGAACGCGAATCTGTTAACCAGAGACACATAATACATTTATTGAAGTTCTGATAGTGTATTATCTACGGAAATGTTTCATGTTACAATTTAAAGCACGCTCTTGTTTTGGAACAGGACAGAGTACAGCTGAAGATTTATATCTTTGCATTTATTGTACCTTTTTCTCGTATCTTTCCCAAATCGAAGTGAAACTTTCGCGCTGCCATATCACTTGTATGTTTTCTGTTTCTTTAATTTTTTGACTAACTTCATATGGCGCATTATTGTTTAATGTGAAAACTTAATCAATTGTATGTCGTTTTCAGGAAATGTACGCTCGCACTTCTTTGTGTTCTTTTTGCTGGGATGCGGGATCACTCCAGCTGCGTTCAAGAAGCACGTTCAGCTGTGTTTAAATCGAACAGCGTTTAAATCGCACGTTCTTTCCCGCCTTCCAACGCAGATCTCCCTTCTTTTTTTTTTATGCACGAGTGCGCCAATAACAGAACAATGTATACATTCGTCGCAAAGTGTGTAAACTGAAACGGCAAATAACGCCCTGCCAATCCTTTTAGCCCGAGGCACCAGCGCTCTTCAATATGGCTGGACTCATGCGAACTTAGAAAACCTAAACACGTGAAGCTTCGTGGCGTTCGTTTTCCATCCCACTTTACATAGCATCCACCTGTTCGTGAGCGTACGCAGGAAACTCGTCCGCCATAATTTTTTGAAAGAATCTCGCCAACTGTCGAAACACGCCCGAAATAGTGGACGCACGTCGAAGGTTATTTCTCTCGCGACGTTCGGTGACCAAGCAGGTGAAAGAAAACTAGAGCTCCGAGAAAGGATCTGTGTTCTTTATTAAAACAACTTTGGTGTTCCTAACATAGATTTTCATTAGTGAGCCTATCCCGGTACTGTTGCTGTATTGCGTAATTTCTTCGTGGAGAGCAGAGCCAGAAACGAGAGTCCTTATCGGGAAGTTCCTCATTTTGTATACGAAGTGTCGATCTTTTTGCTACGCAAACAGTTGAATAAATTTCGCTGCAAGCCTTCGCAAATAATTCACCGCATTTAGGAAACACTTCAGTCTTGTCCAGCCTCGCAGAAACGGAACACGAATTACAGACAGGCTGTGTTGTCGGAACACGTGTTACGAATTTCATCTGCCCGCAACTAAACGCAATACTTCACGCCGCTTATAGTCTCCTAGAATATAGCAAACGAAGGTCGCTTCAGAGCGCTGGTCGAGACGGAAGAGGCGGTGCGTCCGCATTGACACCGGAGCACCCAACATTGCAACATCGCAACGTGCCAATTTGTTCTATTTGTTCTTTTTTTTTCCGACCATTGACCGATCCTACAAACATTTTCGAGAAGCATTGCGAGGAGCCGTTGAAGTTTCAACGCAATATAAACTACAGTAACACGTTACCTCGATAAGAGATGGGAGAGGTACTCACACAAGCAGAGTGTAGAACCAACGCTCTCTGTGCAGAACTGTGCTGGTGTGGATTCAGAAATCGATGCATACCGATCTGACCTGACCGAACAGCCGCTTTGGTTCATGCTGGAAGAAAAGTAAGAAATCTTGTTACTGTAAGAATAGAAGTGTTAAAAAATGCATGCCTAATTGAAATTTTCTCTCAGACAACATTGTTTTCGCATCCTAACGTTTTGCACTTTTAAGTACCAGCGGGCTAAGATCAGCAATATTTTAAACATAAATGAAAAAAAACCTTTGGGCACGCTTAAGGTTTACCCTTAACCATATCGTTATCGGACCCCGTTCTCGTCGCCTTCTCATTCGCATGTCATACTCCGCGTCTTGATGCATATCTCAACCGGGCCTTGAGAGATGCATAGTCTGTGCGCGTGACATTAACGATTGTAAACTCCCAAGCACATTTGCAATGTACTGAAGAAACCATAATCCATCATACTGCGTATCGAAGTATCTACTGTCTTTTTGTTAGGCGATATGCAGACATTCGTAGCTGCACAATTTGCTGCAGAGTTTGCTGCAAAATTTTTAGTGGGTGCCCAACTTCAAACAATCCACTCGTTGCGATTCCACGCTACTGCCACGCCGTATTGCCTAGTGGCCGACGTGGCTTCTCGCCCGAACGCCTTTATAGGCTTTTTTTTTTCTGAACTTGTTCCAAGCACTGGCGCGTCTCTGTGGTAGAATACTTGACTATCACGCAGAATGTTTGTGTGATTCCAGCTCGAACCCAGACGTTTAATCTTCGCATCCATCACCGCGTTTCGCCCACGTATAACTACGCCGATGCCGACGACATTGTATTCCATGGCAACTGGGGTCATCAATTCTACGGCGTTAAAAAATGAAGCTGTGTACTAAAATCTGAAGGGCAACGCATTGACTGCAACAGCGAGCATTACCGTTTATTTATTTATTTATCAAATACCCACAGTGCCTTCATAGGAATTACAGTGGGGGGGGGGGGGATACATAAAGTACATAATACAAAAATACAGATATAAAAACACAAAATCACTGTTGGGCTTGATAACGTCGAATGGTGTTCTAGAAGGTGCGCGGGTACATGGTGATGACTCACTCCGAGGAACTCCCAGGGGTCAGAACGAACAGCGCACTGAGAGATTCCGGAAGTCTCACAGCGCTGACATGATGACCACAAGCAGTTGTGTCAGACGTCGCGCCTAATTGGTGCACAAGTTGCAACCGACGCGACGCCTTTGGTTTTAGGGAGTGATATAGTATTAGATTACATTGGCTTACTCTCTTAGATTCCAACACCTTAAGCGTGAATGTCAGTGTTATGAGGCGAAGCTTCATATGAGTTATTGATTTCGGGTGTGGCGGCGGTAGCGCCATCTTACGCGAAAACGCCGGCGCGGGCGAGGCTCCAGAAATGCGGCCCTTGACGGTGCACCGGCGACGCGCGTACTTTCATGCGCCGTTTACCCCTAACAGCGGCTCTTTCGATAGTGGCCTTATCGGCGGTCAGCCGCTTTTCATATGGTCTTTATTCGGGATCACTTGTAATTTCACGTTGTAGCATTTCATTGTTGTCCGGATATAGACTCATGACCGGGCTCGTTGCCTGTAGGAACTGAAGCGCTACTTACTAACAGCGAGGTAGTAAGCACTCGTCACAAAAGCTACTGCCTGTTTCGTGACCGCCTGGCTAGAAACTGTGCAATCCATGAAGGTTCTTGAAAGCGCAAGACACACAAAATACACTACAAGAACTAGACAAGACGAGGGCTCATTTTGTTTTTCTTCAAAAGGCAACAGCAATAGAAAAACGCATGCGTGAAGCAACAAACTGACGGTTGGTGAACAAGTATGCCCTCAAAGATAAATAACCATAACAAAAACAAAATATCAAAAGCTACCTTTTGCTCATTAGGTTCACAAAACGTAGTTGAAACAACTGTGGTGAAAAAAACCCAGATCATGCCAAGCGCGTGCGTGGCTGCCGCTGATTTATTCCCAGCGCCAAAGACTTATCGAGATAAGCCACTGCCCTGTTTAGTAGGTTAATGGATGGCTGGCTGACGCACGTGGGAATTTTTCGCTTTCTCTATCTTTATAGCTTCTTTTCCATCTCTCTGTTTCTTTCTTTCTCTCTCTCTCTCCCTGTACTAGTTCTCAGGTAGCCGCACAGTGGCACATAGCCGTTAAGATGGTGATAGTTTTCTGCGATCGACTCAAATGGAACGATTTCCTAAACAGCTTTGCTGTTAAATAAAAATTGGGGGACCATCAAGCATCGCCTTTAAGATTTCAACGCGATAGCGGTATCTCCACGCACTTACACACACCGACACACCCCCCACCCCACCCCCCCACCCCCCTATACCCCACACACAAACACAAAATCGCCTTCCAAATTGCTAGCCTTCTCGGTAGACTTAAACTGCACCACAAAGAAAGCCAAAGTGCAAACGCCCTCCGGCTCGTATTTTTATTTCCATCTACCTCTAATTTTCGCTCCCGGCCAACGCTGCTTTTTCGCTCACAACCAAAGACACCGGCGCCGGCGCCGCCGTAATTTCTGCGAAACGAGCTCTTTAACGCTTTCGCGCTAAAAGCTCACAGAGTCTTTTGCGCAGTCACCTAAGACGACTGGAAATCGAAAGCCAGTTTCTTTTTCTTCTCAGTTGATGTGTTGTTCCTGCCTTGCCACCCTCTGAAAGCTTTATGCGCCTAACGTGGTTTTGCATTGCCTCCAGGATCAGAGGCACCACACCTGGTTTTTAAATGCTTCTGTGATCGGCCCACCGTTGCCCAAGCTACGATGCCAAGTGAAGACGTCATCATGTGACGCCACGTGACGTCACTGTGACTCCATGATTGCGTCATAGTAACGTCTTATGGTGAGGTCATCACGTGATAATGATTTTTTTTGCATCAGTCGTGTTGACGCCGCCGACTCAGTACGCCGTTCAATTTTCGCGTTTGATGAGGCATCTAAGGCTTTCGCCCTAGTAAAGTGAGACAGTATATGGTATTGTCGCTTAGTGTGATTGCCTTGGAAAATACGCACCACAATGAAATCCTCAGATAACAATGTATGCGAACACACAGGCACGCACAGAATAGCAAGGCTGTAGAAACTTTGGTATTCTGTGTGCTATACCTTGCTCTCAGATAGTATGCGAGAGATTATTGGTCAACTGCCAGCTCGTAATAAGCTCACGTGCTACGTGACGCCAAGAGGCAGAAAAAGAGTGTTCCACACTCGCCGTCATGGCTACTGGTGGCGCTGACTGACGCTCCCATGTTTAAATCTACATATATACCCTATAAAGTGGATTGAGGGATGGCCGCCGCGGTAGCTCAGTTGGTAGAAGATCGGACGCGTTATTCAAAGGTCGCAGGTTCGGTCCCTGCCCGCGGCAACTTATCTTTTCGTCTACTTTTCTTTCTTCAGATTTACCTTACATTTACAACTAATAACATCCCCTATGCTTTCCTTGGCATTATTGTCTGTTAGTTCTCAATAATATTGTGTATAACAAAGAAAAAACGCCAGGCCTGCGCTGAAACCGCAGCACAGTCACAGCGAAAGCTGGAAGAGCGGCGTTTCTAGAGCCAGTTATCAGCTCTCTTGGGGCTACAATACAAGTACACTAAAAAGATACCCACTACGCCATAAATCACAATTTTTGTGAAGTTGGGAAGCACCTACTAAGCCATTATTCGTCATTCTGCGGAGAAGCGAGGCACCAGCCGCACGCCGGTAAGGCATTATGTGCACTTTGTTGACGCGGCGACTGATGACGATGAAGAATTATGGCTCAGCCCTTTGTAATGGGTTGAAATCTTTAAATGGCCCAGCAGTTATGTAATTTGCAGTGGGTGAGGCCCGGTTGCTATTTCCCTCTCCCGTCATGCTGTATAACATACGTTGCCGTGGGAGAGAGACGGGGGGGGGGGTGAAGAACTTTACTGAGACACCAAGTAAATGGATCACGCGCTTATGGGCTTCATTGGCAACCAATACAAGTGCACTTGCGAGGAACCCACTACGCTCTCAATCATTGTAATTTTACTGAGACCCCGAGGAAATGGAACATCCGCTTATGGGCTTCCTTGGCAACCAATACAAGTGCACTTGCGAGAAACCCACTACACTCTAAATCACTGTAATTTATCTGAGACCCCGAGGAAATGGATCATGCGCTTATGGGCTTCCTTGGCAACCACTACAAGTGCACTTGCTAGGAACCCACTACGCTATAAATCATTGTAATGTTTGAGAAGTAGGGCAGCTGGCACTGGGCCATTTTTCGTCATTCTACGAAGAGCCGTGGTACCTGCTAAACGCATGTAAGGCATTATGCGCACTTTGTTGATGCTGTGCCTGACGACGATGAAGAATTATGGCAGAGTCCTTTGTAATGGGTTGGAAGCATTCAACAACCTACTCATTGCGCAATTAGCATTGTGTGACGCCTGGTTACAGAATTCGCGTTGTGCGACGCGTTGCGCGACGCTTGGTGCTTATTTTACTCTCTACCACGCTATATTGCATATGCTAATGTGGTTCCTTCCCGACATGAAGTCTGTATAGGACCTTTTTGCATAGCAGTTCCAAGCACCGGAATGGCTCAGAGGTTGAATACTGGGCTCCCACGCAGAGGGCCCAGGTTCGAACCTCGTTCGATCCTGGAGTTTTTTTTCTTATTTCGTTTTTTTTTCTTATTTCGAGCGATACTGGTTACGGACACCGGCGGCGGCGGCGGCGGACAACTACGGCGCCAAAAACGGCCGGTGAAATGATCTCATAACAGCTTTCGCTGTAAAATGAGCCCTTAAAATTAACACTTCTTTCCGGTATTCCGTGCGTGATATATATAGCATAATCTCGTGTAACACACATACATGTGAGCTATCCATGGGCTGAAACTTACATTTGATGTCTTGGACTCGCATTTTTTACCTTACTACTTCCATATACGAGTGTAATTACGTAGAATGAAATACTATTCGATCATAATCAAGAAAGTTATAGTCTGCCTAAATTTTTCATAACACTACCACAATTACAGCATTATATACTGCAGCCCATAAAAGTAGTAACGCTTACTCGTCACGTACGCATGTAGTAACCTCTCCTAACCGTGACATACTAAGCAGTAACGGCACTACATATTACCTGTAAAGAAAAACACGTTAGCGATAATAATATCTCGGGTTTAACGTCCCATTACCACGATATGATTATGAGAGACGCCGTAGTGTACGGCTCTGGAAATTTCGACCATCTGGCTTTCTTTAACGTGCACCTAAATCTAAGCACACGGGCCTCAAACATTTTGCCTCGATCGAAAATGCAGCCGCCGCGGCCGGGATTCGATTCCGCGATCTTCGGGTCAGCAACCGAGCGCCATAACCACTATGCCACCGGGGCGGGGCAACACATTAGCGAAAAGTAGTGAATGTCTCAAGCACAGGTCGGCAAAAAATGTGGAGCTCACTCACACTCACTCATGAAATATATTTTGCCTGTAGGGTTCACTCGGACTCAGACTCACCAAAATTTTCTCCATGCTGACTCACTGGGACTCAGACTCACTGAAATATTTCTCAACGGAACTCACTCGGACTCAAACTCACAAAAATATCGCTCGCTCGGACTCACTCAGACTCAGACCCTCGGCCCGATCTGAGTCTGAGTGAGTCGACACCTGAGTCCTTTAGCTTGTAATTAACCTTTTTCGACCATACTGTCCATGCTCTTTGATATCAATATCCCATATAAGTGCTGTTCTACCTGGCGCGTTTTGATCTCATACCTTCAAATACGAGTTATGAATGGTTACAATCTAGTAAGGACATTTTTATCGAAAGAGATGAGTCACACGATATATTTTTCTCAAGAACTACCCGTGAAAGATTTTGCCAGAGGGAGGTCGAACCACACCCCCCCCCCCCCCGCTCTCATCACCCCCTCCGTAATTTACGCCTCTGATCAATAAATCGTGAGATGGCGTATGAACGCTAGTGCTTTGCAGTATGTGTCAGTAGACGTGAGTATAAACGTGAGTCATCATAAGGCTTAGAGTAATGTAGGAGTTGAGTAGATATGACCATAGGTCGGCACAAAATTTTGGATCTCACTCAGACTCCCTCACGAAATATATTTTACCCTTCGAACTCACTCGGACTCCGACTGAACAAAATTTTGCACATTCGGACTCACTCGGACTCAGAGTTACTCAAATTTTTTCTCAACCGGACTCACTCGGACTCAGACTCACAGAAATATTACTCCGCCTGACTCACTCAGACTCAGACTCACGGCTCGATGTGAGTCTCAGTGAGTCTGAGTGAGTCGACTCATGAGTGAGTTTGCCGAACTATCGTCTCAAGGGGATTGTAAATGCTGCAGTTACTACTTTTTTGCAACCTTTTTAATAAAAGCGCAGCGCTGACGGTGTGTCCGTCGCGCTTTGTATATATTTCTTGGAGCGAAACGTACTATACGGTGACGATGGGTTCTCTGAAGATCCTCTAAACCCACAAGTGCGAGACGCGCATGCGCCGTCGACGTACAACTTTGTCGTAACTCCAAGCAACTGCATTGTTTCGGGACGGCGCCGTCACGCCCGCAGTTCGGAAACGAAGGTGCTGTCGTTTCAGGCAATGGGATTGCAGAGAAACTTTCGTCCTTTCGTGATATAAATATGTAGGTTGACCAAAGGTGTGGACGAGTTTGAATGACGTCACAATGTATGATTGAGAATAAATATGTCAATTTTAGACAGTTTTGCCAACTTTGAGTACTCGACATCAGCGTGAGCGTTAGGGAAAACGGCAAAGAGGGTATTTAAAGGAGAAATCTCAAGAAATTGCCTACCTCTCAGGTATGTCGACCCAGAGGGAATACTGCGGCCTTGGAACCATATACATTCTGAAGTAATTCTGTACAATGTCCGTGTATTCTTCCTTCTGCAGACCGCTTGGGAGAAGATCCATGCCCAGTTTCGCGCATGTCTTTACGGATTCCGGAAAGTCCTTTTCAACATTGCTCACGCAGACTGGGCGCAGCGCCCACAGCGACATGCTCGCGTCCTCTGCTCAGCCGAAGAATGAAGGAAAAATTGAATATTCTACGATTACCACAGACATCGCGTACATTCGAGAATGTTATTAGTAGTTATTATTATCTGGCATGCTGTGTACTTGCCACAATCGAAGCCATGAGTGAGACGTGGCTTGTTTTTCTTGCCTAGAAGCAGAACCAAAATAATTTATGTTTCAGGCTGCGGCAAGCAGCTGCGCGTACATTCAAGCTTAGTTGTTTACAGAGAAAGTTTCTGCGTCTCTTCACGTTAACGTCCCTCAACAGTTAACGGAGGTGTGCAAAGGAATAAATTGGTATACGTAAGCTATTCAGAAAGGCAAGAATAGGACATCGAAGAACAACGCGCTTTTTAAGAGAGTTGAAAGTTGAAAGTTTTCTGTAGATCTCTCCGGTTTATCTCTACTCTCTGCACGACGGCCCGAGCGCACGCGTGCACATACCGTACACACATACACTTCTCGCACTGCATACAGCGCATGCAGTTCGAGGTGCTTGGAGACTGGTCAAAGAACCTCACAACCAGTTATTTCACTTAAAGCAAAAACGCCTTACTTATGTTTATTGAAATGCCTTAGCTCAAAGAAAATATATCCTCACTGGTTCAAATGGGCATTGAACAATACAAAGTTCGCTGCATTCTCGTAAGGAACGCGTGGGCTTAAAGCTTCGCACGAGTTAGCTATATTACGCCAGGTATATTACGACAATGTGTGCTCCGAATTTGACTCCCAGGCTTGTTCGCTCTCCTTAGAAGACCATTAAGAGGCCTTATTTATAATACTCGGTGTAAGCACATAAATTTCACCATAATCAGAGCTACAATAAGTGAAAAATTATTGCGCGCAAGTGTATATTCCAAGGCTGAACAGTATTCCCTGACTATAGCCGAAAAGATATTGAATTCTCTTTTCACGCTATTCGATTTTCTATTCGATTCGGCCTCTAGAAGTGCTATTTTCACTTCTCTGAGATATCGCATACCCACGGTCACCATTCCGTACCCACGACGTCAACGATTGCCCGATAGTGAGAAAAGGGGCAACTGCTACGTTTCTCGCAAAGGATTTGGAAAGGAAATTGCTCTCAGCTTACAATAGAGCACGCAAAGTACGGTGGTGCCTTTTCGCGTCGCGTCGGCTTCATAAAGCCGCGAATAACACAAAATGTTTGTTGTAATTGCGCGACATGCAGGAACTCATGTGACTGCACTAACGTGGGAACTTTGAGGAACTTGCTCAATAATGTGTAACGAAGAATATAATAGTTGTTGGAGATTTAAGCCCCAAAACCACTATGTGATTACAAGGAGCGCCGTTGGGGAGGGCTCCAGAAATTTCAACCACCTGGGGTTCTTTAACATGCACCTAAATATAAGGACGCTGGCCTCTATTTTGTCGCCTCCATCGAAATGTGACCGCCGCAGCCGGGATTCGATACCGCGACCTTCGGGTCAGCAGTCGAGCACCATAACTACTAGGCCACCGCGGCGGCTAATTTGTAACTAAAGAAAAGAGAACTTGAATCTGACAAAGTGGTGTCTCCGCTCAAGCAGCAAACAAAAACAAACAAACAAAAAAGAATAACGTGGAGATACCACCGACGATTACTGTCTATGTAAGTGCAAAAGCCGAACGCTCCTAGAAATCAGTTCGTTCAAAATGTAGGTACTCTCTATTCGGCGTAGATATGTTATGTTGGAATATTTACCGTTCAATGCCCAATTCTGTAGAGAACAGACGCTTTCCAGCACAAACGTATAGATGGGCACACCTATTAGCTGATTTGTCACTGGTTGTTGTCCCTTGCGACGAGAGAAGCGCCGTGAAAGGCGACCGACAGCTATTCCTTAACTTCGAGATATTTGTTTCCCGTCGTTCTATCATTAGCTAGGCTTACTCCTTATTATTGTGAAGCCGCGCCACAACAGGTTGTGACCGGCTGGTTTCATATGCGCACGACTCCCAAGTATGAAATCCCTTCTGAAATGGCCAAGGAAGACCATGTCTTCAAAAGGCCCTAAAACGTTTAATACTAACCCAAACAATATTCCTTGTTGGTATCCTTAATAAGGATGGTTGTTGGTCGAACGGGTCTTTCTCACTCTCTCTTTTTTTGCGCGAGTGTAATGGCTCAGGGTGTAAAGTTCGGTAACGAATCAAAGATGTCCATGAGTGGTAACATCTCATAAAATTTCCGTGTGTGCCTGAGAGGGTTCACCGTTGAACTCACTGCGTCTACTTACAGAAATATTGGAACTTTGTAGAACAGTCGACTCCGACCAACCGGAGCGTCATTTGATCGTCTGCAATGTATACGTCACACGATTTGCTGTTACCTAGTCTGAAACAAAACGACAAAGGGGTTGCTGAAGAGGCAGAAACGCTTCGGCGTTAAGCACACACAGAGAAAAAGTTAATTACGCCAATCGAGTAGCCAATTCGCCAACCAGCTTGCATGCCTGCCTGCCCGTCCGTTCGGCCAAAATCAACACTCGGCCAAAGCCGAAGCACAACAATGATAACGTGGTGAAGATCGCTTGCCGCGGGAGCTTCACCTCGTCTCGATAAGACGGACTGCGTGTTTTCACGCACTCAGTCCGCATAAACACTGCTCACGCTATGCCAGTAGCCTTACTGACTCGCTTTTAGCCATTGCGGCTGTTGTCTTCGGGCGTCGTTGAAGACACGAGATGTAGTAAAGAAGAAAGATAATTTACTAAAACATCATTATAACATGCCACAGAGGCAACACAACGCCACACAGGCGAACGCGCACGAGAGTCTCACTCGTCAACGTCGTCTTCTTCTACCACTGCTCACACCAACACGCGCGCTGGTCATCGAGGCGCTAGCGGTGTTTCCAACATTCGGCCACTCTGATAACCTAAACGTCTTCGTTAAGGCTATTACGACAAGGTTCCTTAGCTGATTTAGCATACAAATGCTCGGCCATCCTTCCATTCAACTACTTACTAAATGAAACACGATAGGAACAAGATAAACAAGAAACAAAGAAGAACACAAGCGAAAGACTATACCCAAACACTGACGGCCTAAATTCAACACAACACACAGAAAATTGCGAGTTCGGATGGCTAAACTCTGAATAAAATAAGTCATATTTTCCGGCCATCTTGACTGGCTTGACGTTAAGGAAAGCCACAACACGAAGTGGCGAAAAAAAGAAAACTGATGTTTTCACGCCACACAAGAACTTCACATTGAAATCCTCGTCGCACATAGAAAGGAGTGCTTAAAGATCACAAAACAATCTCGTAAGAGGCTCCGCGGTGACGGCGCATTTCGGAAATTGCGTTGCGGTTGAGGCTGCCTAATCCAAGCAATCTTTTCACGTCATGGTCATTTTGTGGCTTTGGAAACTTAGAAGTGGCACTTGTTTTCTGTTCTGTTGGTTCTCGTTTTCCTGTACTGAAACGAAAACCCGAAGGGTCAATGCTTTCTCTATCAGAGGCACACTTTCTGAAACACTGACGGGGCTTTGGATCTCTGTACGTCGGTAATACTCCAGACTGCAGTCTGTGAAACACAACTTGTGAATTGGTCAAGCCAAACGTGATTCGTTTGAACTGTCCTCCTTCCTCTGGCGTAATGAACGTTGTCCTGCGCTTGGCCTCCTCAGCTGAGATTTTAAACTGGTCTTCAGCATTTGACGACGGATATTTCTCTGTGAAAGCTTGTGCCTTTAGTCTCAGGTGGTCTGCAAGCCGTTCGTCATCGTTCTTCTTGTCCACAAGTACTGGGCTGCCGTACTCTGAAGTTGTCTCAGTCACAGAGTCATCAGTGGATGTAGCGATGCAGTTCACTGTAACTTTCTGAAGTATAGATTCTTCTCTGGCCCTCACGTGCAGTTCAGACTGCTGTGCCAGTGACACTAGATGAGCGAAAGGACAATCCTGAAGGATGTAGAAACGAAACGTGCTTCCCACCTTGGCATATGTGACGTTGAGCAATTCGGTGAATGTTCGGCCCACCAATATGTAAAATCTTTGTGCATCGTCCGGGACAGTCAGGACAGGAATATTCTCTGCGACAACGCCGTCTGTGCTGACCTTTGCTTTGCAGTGACCGAGGCTTCTTGTCACGGGATCATAGCATACGCCAACGAGCCTGCACACCTGCGGCCAAAGTCAACACTCGGCCAAAGCCGAAGCACAACAATGATAACGTGGTGAAGATCGCCTGCCGCGGCAATCAAGCTATAAGCTTCACCTCGTCTCGATAAGACGGACCGCGTGTTTTCACGCACTCAGTCCGCATAAACACTGCTCACGTTATGCCGGTAGCCTTCCTGACTCGCTTTTAGCCATTGCGGCTGTTGTCTTCGGGCGTCGTTGAAAACACGAGACGTAGTAAAGAAGAAAGATAATTTACTAAAACATCAGAAATAACATGCCACAGAGGCAACACAACGCCACACAGGCGAGCACACACGCGAGTCTCACTCTCAACGTCGTCTTCTTCTTCGACTGCATACCAGCACGCGCGCTTCTCATAGAGGCGCTTGTGATGTTTCCAAGACGGCCGTCGCAGAATTTACGGTTAACTTAAGGCGTATATAGGCCGCGTGTGCACTAGCCTACAGCATGACCATTGTGCACATTATCGCAACATTGCGCGCGTTCACCTCTTTACCGCACCCTTTTATAATCCGTCCTTAATCACACGACATCCTATAAATAGGACACGCGTGTAAAGACAGCGCGTGCATACAACCAGCATCATTCAGGGATCGCAATCGTATACGGCATTTTCCGGCCACTTAATGTATTCGACGTTTGGAGGACGAGCCGTTCTTGTAGCGCTGCGATTTCTACAAACGTTGCCGCGAAATCGCGAGGAATTTTCTTATCAAATGGTAAGCACAGTAAAATGGTAAGCAAGTAAATAGTAAGCAAACCGACAACACCAATAGGGGGGCATTCTCGCTAATGTAAACAAACAGAAATGAATGCGCATGAAGGCAAGGATAAGAAAGATCCCAGGAAGAAGGCTATCGGCTGAAGTGTGCCAAGCTCTCCTGCTTTCACTTTTTCGGCAGTAATGGCGCATTTGCGATAGTTTTTCGAAAATACTAAGTCCGCTGCGTGCTTCCTTAATACGACATAATCCATTTTATTCCCAAGCCTTGTACTCCTAAATAACTTCAAGAGCGTATGCACTAAACCCGCGCGTAAATGAATTGCTGATAAATGTGCGTTACACAGTCCGGCGCACAAACCTTCGTGCATTAGTCCTGTGTGTCCCATTTTTTGTTAAGACAGCCGCAGTTCTCTCTTTGTGCTTCCTCGTTACTTAATCTGAGTACAGTTCAAAGTTGTAGAGCAGTCGTCTTGCATATTACATCACAAACACGTCCTATCGCCAATGTGCTGTATATGCATGCATGGTTCCTCCTGAACACACAAAAAAAAAATTGGAGTACGCTTAGGCTTTCACAGTGCAACAAATGCGCTATCAGGCCCCGCTTGCTTCGACATTTTATTCGCTTGCCACGCTTCGCCTTTGCGTGGACACAACAACCGGGCTGTGGGGAAAGGAACGTCTGTGTACATGACATTTTCCATTGCAAACTATCCTATTGGCCGCGAGATCGAGCGGAGTCGCCGCCTGGCGGCTACTGGCTGAAGTGCGCCTAGTGTGGATTGCTCCCTGCGTCGTCTGCTAGCCACGTCGTGTCTGCATGTGCGCGTACGTCCTGCGCGTTCTCAAAGGGCCGTTTGTACTGTTATGTTAGCGCGAGTTTAACTGCTCGTACGTATACCTAACATGGTGTACAGAAGCAAATGGGCTTGCTCGGCTGCATGCGCATTGTAATTAGATCAGTGAGTGCGACTTTCGAGAGGGCTGTGTACTGGTGTCGTACCCTTCGTTCGCCAGCATGATTTCAGTGTTGGTGCCGCTTTCTGGTTCAAGCACACCCTAAAGTGCGCTTGGCATAGCCTCAAACATGAGCATTAAATATTGTGTGAAGGCACCGTTTTAGCGACTCGTTGGTAAACAAAAACGAGGCTCTAGCCCATGCACTTTCGCGTTGTTGTTAGGTGTATAACTGCGGCACTGTAGTTCATCGCTTATGCGATGAACTTTAGTTGTGCTTAAGACGTCCTTTTAATGTAGTGGTTCCGCTACAGCGAAATATTTCTATCACGTGAAGAGTGACACTTCGGTACTCAAACATCCCCTTTACCTTGGGGCGAATTTTACCTTGGGGCGAAATTTATGCAGAACCACCCGTGTGCTTAGATTTAGGTACGCTTTGAAGAACCCAAATGTTCAAAATTAATCCCGACGACGTGCCTTACATTTCTGTCGTATAATTTCACGCAAGACCTCATCCTTCTTTTTACATTATCTTGAGCGTTTGTGTGGAGTTGTTCGAAATTCATGGAAGACAGCGGACATTATTAGTTTGAAAAAAAAAAGACACTTATTCACATAAAATAGCCGGACACTGTCGTGCACGTAAGGAATCGATCAAAGCTCTGTGCTAAACTCTTACCTTTTTATTCTGTTACTGGAGCAAGAAGAAGTGCGTACGCGTCGAACGTCTCCGCGGCGCTAAAGCGCTGTCAATCACGTAGCTTTCCTGACTAAACTTATCAACTGTCCTACATTTCATGAAGAACTGAACAATAAAAAAAAATGCGTATGCGTATTCGCGCGAACAGTGCTATTGAACTCATTGCACATGAATATGGGCTGGTATACAAATGAACTAGAAGTAAACACTTCAATAGTTCAGTCGTGCTACAGCAGTGCGTAGTGCAGAGAACAGAAGCTAAACACGCACAGAGAAAACAACCAAAAACGTCGTGTAGTGCGTAAGCGCAGACTGTCATCCAGGGCGAGCATCCCTTTCATCGGCAGATTGCGCTTCTCCCACTAGTAATAGTAACTTTGTATGATGTTTGCGCATATGAAGAGCGTATACATTATCATTAAGCTGCAATCAACGCGTTTTATTCGCCGACAATCGGCTCAAACCGCTCACAACGAATCGCCGCTGTGTGCATTGGTATACGCGCCGCCGAAGGCCTCTCCACACTAACGCGGCGACGCTGCTGCCACCTATAGGTCGATCTCGCGGCCATTAGGGCGCCTACTGCAATTACGGCTGCGAAGCGCCCACTATATGTATAGTACTCAGGGATTCAAACGCGACATCGCATGTTTTGCATAACGACTGGTGTGCGCAATTGCTCGAGATAACCACGTCATGGCGCCACGAATCTGGTCTCAATGTATAATGTTGGCCCTGATCTACGCGTTCGAGTCGAAATTACGCCGATATGACCGGAACTGAAGAAGGTGGAAACGAAAGTATGTGCGTTACTTAGTCCTAAATTGTGCCGTTTCAATCCGTGAGTACTGTGCACGAGTCTAAAGCAATACGCGGACCTGTGTACGCAGCTGCACATTTCGTTGTTGCTGCTGGTCATGATGATGATAATGAATGATAGTTAAGCCCTTCCTTATGGGCTGGTAGCTTTCAACCGCCCGCTTTTTACTGCAGTTCACATGGCGTTATGCCTGCTGCTATTCTACGCTTCTGCCACGCAATATTGCATCTGTTAACAAACCTGACGAATGACGACTCTAGGGTAATTTACCGAAGTAGTTTGAGCGCTCCCGTGGCTCTGCGGCAGAATAGTTCACTGCTACGCAGAATCAGGGTGTCGGAACGAAATGTTTTTTGTTTCGGTTTTCCTTTCGTTCCACAGCAAAAAGTTCCGTTCCGTTTCTGTTCCGAAACGAAAAAAATGCTCTGTAACGGTTCGAAACGTTTTTTTACACAAAAACTTGATGTTAAAGTAATAATAAAAAACATTGGATTTGTGATGTAGTTTCTTGCCCTCCTCTTAGAAAAGCGGGACGAGGGTAAAAGACGTTCTTCAGAGGAGCGGAAGTAACAGTACCACAAATTCCTACCAACTTGCACAAAGCATTATTAATTTGAAAGTCATAGTATTTATTTTCTCAAAAGACAAATACGATTTTTTAGTGGGCACAACGCTTTGTGTCAAGGGAGTGAGTACGATTTCAGAAGCAGTACGTCATTGAGTGTACTCTCTGATGTCCGTGACCGCTGTTCTGATAAAAGGATCGCCATGCCTGCGCGAACACGCGGCGCAGTCACAGCGAAAGCTGAAAGAGCGGACTTTGTAGAGCCCGCTGTGTTCCCTTGAGGCAACTAATACAAGTACACATGCAAGGTACCCACTACGCCATAAATCATCGTAATTTGTTTGAAGTAGCGAAGTTTGAACTATGCAATTTTTCGTCATTTTTCGGAAATCGTGGTACCCGCTACACATCTGTAAGGCATGTGCACTTTGTTCTGTGGCTGATGATGACGAAGAATTATGGCTGAGCACTTTGCAGTGGGTGGGAAGCAGTGTTGCGGAATGCGAGCCTCTATTCCAATCCAATTCCATTCCGGGAATTAGAATTTGCCGCAGTTCCATTCTTTTCAATTCCTCGAAATGAAAAAGCGTAGCCCATTCCCACTCCTGGAATGGCCGGGATGTTCAATTCAATTCCTGTGATTCCTCAACGTAGGAAAGGCATCTTGACAGTTTTATCGAGTTAAGAATGAACGCCCCATAAAGTTGATGCCATCAGATGCATTCAGAACTGCAAAAGTACGCAAAACACGTTACCGTGGTCGAGGGATAGTAGCTTGGTGAAATATCTCGTGCAGTACAACCACCCTACTATTCCCATATTGGTAGTTCTTCCGCTAACTATAGTATTTGCATAGCCAGCATGCTTAAAGGAATATTGATGTTTTAATAATGTTTAAGTTTAAATGTGTTAATGCTAAAATGACGGCATAGCGTATTTTTATGCTGAAAAAAGCAGTATTCAAGAACACTAACCAGGTCTGCCACGCATCTGAAGCGGTCGTGAATTGGGAGAAGAATAAGATTTGGTTAATGGGGAACAAAACCCTCTAGATCTGCTGGTATTAGTTGGAACAGTGCACTTCTCGGGCACCTTGTGCCTTTTCATCGAATACGGAACACTGGGCCGCACTGCTCGTCAGCACTGGCGCTTGTCAAGCGCGCCTCGCAAGCATGGATGGGGTGAGGAGACACTCACAGAATAGATCGAGTAAAAAGGGCGTCTTTTTGTCCCACAACAATAATCGTCATTTATTTTGCCTTCCTTTCCTTGCACTATCGCCGCGCGCCCGGCACTTTCTGGCCACGAACGGCATGCGTGCTATCAGCGTGACATAGCATTCTTGGTAGGAAAGTGGCCAGCGCCGAGTTTTCAAGAAAGGAAACGCAAGCAAGACAGATGACGATATTGTTGTGAGACAAAAAGACGCCCTTTTTACTCGGTCTACTCTGTGAGTGGAACTTTCTGTGTTCGCCTGTGCGCAGGTATGCATTGTCTTCCTTGTCGCAAAGGTTATTCACGTGTGCCAGGTACTAAACTGCCCGTGAGATAAAGATCAGGCTGTGCATAGAGTATTCCCCACTTTCATGGAGGGTATCAATGCGAGCCAACGCGCAGGGGTAGTTCGTTTCTCCTTTCATATCTGCTGGGGTATTGCATTTGTTTGTACACTAACTTATGCCACTGTTTGTAGTATACAGGCGCATTGCTTATAAATGTACCGTGCTTGTAATCAGCCAAGCCATTTTAAAAATACTGCTTTATTGTTAAATTCGAGGCTCTGACTTACTAATCTTTGAAGTTTGTAAAACAGGACGTAGACGAAAACACGCTCTATTTTCGGAAAAAGACGTAATTCAATTCCCATTCCATTGCGTGGAAAAGGCGCTTAATTCCATTCCCATTGCATTCCTCCAAGCGTTGTCCCCATTCCATTCTCATTCCATTCCGGTGTCGCTAAAATGTGGGATGATTTCGGAGTCATTTCAATTCTGGAGTGGCAACTCCGCAACACTGGTGGGAAGTACTAAAACAACACACTTTGCGCTATTAGCATTGTGTGATGACTGGTTGTTATTTTACTCTTCTGCCATGCTATATAACATATGTTAACACGATTCCTTGCCCGACATGACACCTGTATAGAGTATTTTTGCGAAGTAGTTACAAGCACCAGCGTGGCACTGTGGTGGAAGACCCGACTACCACGCAGAGGGCGCGGGTCAAAATCCCATCCGATCCTAGAATGTTGTTGCTCACTCAATTTTTTCTTTTTTTACACGATAGCGGTCACGGACACCGGCGGCGGCGGACAACTATGGTGCCAAAATCAGCTGTTGCGATCTCATAACCGCTTTTGCTGTAACAAACTTCAGCGCCGACAATGCCCTCTCCACGCTGATCTGCGTGACAGGCACGCAAAAGTCCACTTGCGTTAATATAAACGTCTGATTGCCACTGTCTTCTTTTTCGCACAAATGATCTTTGCATGGGATTTCTGCCCGAGGTACGCGCTAATACTGTACCCCGAGACATGCTAACATTGCACGAGCTCAGTTGTTCCGCATCGCGAAGTTTTCTCGTGAACCGAAAAAATGATTGAAAAAATTTAGATTTCACTCCGAAACGAAATAATATATAAAGTTTGGGTTACGTTTTCGTTCCGGCCAAAAATATAGTTTTTTTTTTCGTTTTTCGTTTTCGCTTTTCGTTCCGTTCCGACACACTGCGCAGAATACCTGGCTTCGATTCCGGCTGGAACCCTGCGTTCTTATGCTTTGCGTTCATCGGGACTTTTCAACTCACGGACAACGGCAATTTTTCCTACATCAACGCAGTTTCTGAGACACGGAATCTTTAACGCTTTAACGCTATCGTGTTAATGTACAGATGGTCTTCGGGTGACTCGGCATAAATTGACGGCCAAATGTCAATAAATGACGGCCACATTATCCTCCCCTCTGAGCACGCGATCAACACAAAGGTTTTCAAGTATACGCTGAGTTTCAATGTGTACTGCTTACATGCTTTGTGCATCCCAAACGGCGAACTGTGTACCAGATGACGTTGAGTAGCTTCTTCTGGCGAAGGTCAGTGTGCGAAGCGCCTTTCCGCTCAGTAACGAAAGTGTGTACCTCGCGCAGAATTCCGATCCGGTCGTCTTATTGAACGTGTGGGTGCCCGAAAAGCAGTACATCGAGTCGCTGGTACCTTAAGGTGGAAAGAAAAGTAGAAAATGAAGTACATTTCCGTACAGTTTAAGAGGTAAATATATAGCTGCGATGGTGTGCTTTCTGCTAAAACTTTTTTGATAAAGAAAATAAGCCCTATTAAGCGTTTGTGTTTCTGTGTCCATATCGAGACGCAGATACCACCCCAGTTTTTCCCACTGTATCTGCTGCCGCAGAAACCACTTCAATTATTTCCTTTCTGTTTTATTGCGATAGAGATTATATGAACACTGAAGGCACGTTTTAGATGCGAAGCAGCTTATGGTCGAGCCTGTTCGCTCCCTGCGGCGTCCACACCCCCACTGCGCATGCGCAACAGCTGGCCCAAGCTTCCGGAGCAGAACACTTGAGTCACTGTGGCAGCTGCGCTAGACGGAAACGACCCCCGCGCGCTCCGCTCAATCTCCTCACGGCAACGCCACCATCAACACCATGATGAGCGCCACCGGCAGCAATGCTGCTGCTACTGCTGCGGAGAAGAGGGCTCGAGCCGCTGCCGCGTAACGGCAGCGGCGGCAAGCCGACCCCGAACTTCGAGCGAGAGAAGCGGAAGCGCGGCGTGCACGCCGCCTGCAACAGTCCACGGAAGCAACGAGGGCTCGCGCAGCCGAAGCGCAACGTCATCGCCGGCAAGCAAATATCGAAGCGGCGCGACAACGCGAAGCTGAAGCGAAACGTAAACGCCGAGCAGCAGATCCCGAAGTGGAACGGCAACGCGAGTCGGCGGCGAAGGCAGCGAAACGCTTGGAGCAACTGCTGCAACCCGGCACGGATGACTTTAACGGCAACTCTTTACGGAACTTTAAGTCGACACTTGAGCTGCTTCGCATGCCACTGAGGGTTCTTTTACGGGGAGATGTGTGTAATTTTTTGCCGTCGCCGTTGCCGTCGTGTTCCGTATAAAGTTCAAATCGACAACATCGTCCCGCGCGTCGTTATGTTCTATGCGCGAGCGAAAGCTGCGGACGGACGCGGCTCAAGCACAGATAAAACGTGCCGGCCGGCTCCGTTGGGCGAAGGAGCATGAAAGGGCTCCTGGGGAGGCTACGTCGCTCGGGCAGCCACTGGGAACATTGATCAAAACTAGCAGTTGTTCCGTGCACGAATACGACCGATGAGCGAAGCTCCTTAAAAATGGGACGCAAACGACTATGCGCCTTATCTCGCTACTGGATTTCATGAAGGTGGTAGGGCGGGGAGCGGGTGAGGAGAGCGTCTGGTGCGCTCGGTGGCGGGAACGACTGCGAGAGTGCGTGTGCGGCGCGCGCCGCGCAGGGAGACGGGCGTGAGCGGTTATGCGGCGGGGAACTTCGACGGCGGCGACGGAACGGCGCGCGCGGCGTTCGGCGCGCGCTGCCTTTCATTGTCTTTTTGAGCCGGCGCAGGGTGGGGAGACCGTCTGCTACAACCTTCGACAAAGCGCCCATAGTGCGCTAGAATGATCATTTTCTTTTCTCAATTCACAATAAAGGTGGTTAAAGTGAGGACGACCATTATAACCAGTTGTGGACAGACCTTTTCTCTCTTAACCTCGAATTTCTGGTGCGTTCGAACCAAACCGCTCAAGGCCTAAACATTTCCTCTTACGTCACCGGCCACTGCAACCTAAAGCGATGCTTAAGAGAAGGGAGCTTCGACGGCGGGGTGCGGGCCTAAGGAGCTTCGCATCTTAAACAATCAGCAGTTGTTCCGTGCACGAATACAACCCATGAGCGAAGTTCTTAGAAATGGGACGCAAAACGACTATGTACGTTCTGAAACGGTTTATTGCGCCGTGCGCCTTGTTTTTTTTTTTTTGTAGCATTGTTTTGCGGCATTTCATTGGCTTTTTGCGCCGGCGCCGCATCTATATTGCCGGAAGCTTCCAAGGCGACGGTGGGGTGCGGGCCTTAGGAGCTTCGCTCCTGAAAAACTCGTCAGACCCCAAGCAGCAAGCAAACACGCCTATAACTACGGCTGGGGTGTCCTGATGCGGTGAGCACAAAAACTACTTTTCTCCCTTGAGTGGCCGTACTTCCTTACGCCAGCGTTTTTTAGTGTAGATCAAAGACTAAAGGATATAGCTGGTAATTTTCCTTCGTTTCACATTCGAAATCGTTGCTGTCGAATTGATTGCTTTCTGCTTACGGCGAAGCTGTGACTTTTTCTCAATCACAATCAATTCTTTTATTCAGACACGCGGCAGCTCGGCCTCACCTATTAGGCCACGCAGCGGGCTTCGTCCCGCTGCGTGGCCAGCGACAACCACGTGACCCGGATTTGCGACACGAGTGACGTCCCCCAACTCGCGGCCCGAGCGACCTATCTCGGAGAACAGCGTATGAGCTCTGAAAATGCGAATGGCATTTCTTTAGCTAGCACTTTAGGCTTCGGGTGAATTAACGATCTAATGTCCGGTGTGACATCACCCACTATCTGCTGTTTCCACGGCGCCTCGCATGATCGTTACTGCGCGATCGCGAACAGAGAATGCTTTCGCAAAATATGAAATATGGAGGAACGAAAAAAAAAAAAACGAGGGAGCGTCATGTGACAATGATGAAGCTTAGGCATAAAAAAATTAAGGAAGAAACAGGCCCCGTGTCACGTGGTGGGCAGGCGCTACTATTGGTCGGTTCGCTTTCGTTGCGTCTGCTGCGGCGGCCTAATCCTACCAAGGAGGCACTGCTCACTGGTCGGGAGGGGCGACTTGAAAGGAGGCTGCGTTGCCGAGGCAAGTGTTAATTCGTGACGCTTCCTCCTAGTTTTTTTCTTCCATTGTGATCTGAAAAGACTATGAGGCGTGAATTCGGGGAGCTGGGAGGGGAAAGAGGGCCGGAGTCTTTATGGCATTATTCGAATAACGCAGGACAACGTTTGTTCTACAATTATCATATATAGTTAGAACGAGACCGATAAACGAATAATTAATGAAGGAATGAAAAACTTTGAGGAGACTTGAGCATCGCTTTCAAGAGAACGCGATAGCGTTATCGGACCGTGTTTGTTTCGCCTTCCCAGTCGCTAGCCTGGCTTCGCTTCTCGATTGAGGCCTAAATCGTGCCTCAAGGAAAGCCAAACTGCGAATACCCTCTGGCTCCAATATCCATGCGTGCGGCGCGTCGAAACATGGCCACGCGGCGGGGCGATGCCGTTTAAAAGCGTGCCTATTAGAGTAGCGCATAGGTCCGGCAAGCAACCACAGCTATGCGGTGAAGTCGCACTTCGTTTTTGCAGGCGACATGCCTGCTGTGTCGCCGATTAACCTGCCTGGCGTGTCGAAGACCGGCGATAAACATTGGCTGTCGATGGCTAGTGTTAATTCAGTTCGCTGCAGCGGCGGCGTCGAGAAATAAAAAAATTGGCCCAAGCGGCAGCTTCTCCGCAATGCATGGTTGCTAGCGGCGTTGGAAGACAGATGCGCAACTCTGCTACCTGAAGGTAGCATATACAGTAACTCTAGTGCCTATGGGCCCTTTGCGCCATCTCGCGGGTGATATGTGCGTACCAACAACGCCAATGCTGTATATGAATAGCTCGCCTTTAGTATGCCGGATGATGTAAGCGTGGTGGCCGAGCGGTTAAACGCATCGCGCCACGGAGCGGCGGGTCGCTGGTTCCAATTCCCGGTCCCACTCGAATAGAAGATTTTTTATTATTTCTGTACTTGCATCTACGTCGAATTTTCACTCACGGACAACGCTGACTTTTGGCTCACAGCCAAAGACACCACCACCGACCCCGCAATTTCTGCGAAACGAGCTCTTTAACGCTGTCGCGTAAAACGTTGAAATTTAAAGAGCTCGTATGATCCCCACTCGTGAGTAAATGACATGTTTGAAGAGATTGAATTGCAGCAGCACTCACCACAGTCAGGAATCTCATTGCTATCTCCATCTGAAGAAAACGTGAAGATGGCATTAATATATTACTGCACAACCTGTTCACTCATTCTGTTCCCACTCACATATCGACGCGTTGCTGGACTCGCATAAAACTGGATATAGGTCCCTGCAGTTGCGCACGTAAAACCGCGGTACACCACCGCCAACCCAAACTGTAGTGCATGACGAAGTCCAGTCTATCTCAGCGAAGTTCACAGATACCACTCCACTCAGCTCGCTGTTTTGAAGAGAGAAACAAAGCACAGTGTAAGCTGTTACTTGAGACAAAGCAAGAATAGTTCTGAAAGGAAATAAAGAGTTAAACCAGCGGACACGTATATAGTTTTATAAACATTACTGCCATTGGAAAATATTTCATGTTTTCACAATCACCCCTCTGTATTTGACAGCAGCCCTTCATATCCGAATATCTTAATTTTCACTAAAGAGCGAAAACGAAAGTGAGCGAAGGGTTTCACAATTTTCTCTCTACATCAAAACGCAACAAACGGCACCGAATATTTTCGGAGATGATATCATAACTAGTACCGCCATAATACACTACAAGTGAATTACTCATTGCCGTAGAAATTAGTGATGGAGTATGAACTAAACACGTTCAAGACTCATACTCTATAATACGACTGTCGTCGATTATGTCCGCTACGGAGTTATGGATGCCTTTGCTTGGTGTGTTCGTTTCACGTTTTAACCTTCTGAAATAATCTACGGCATAGCAGCTCATATGGAGTGAGTGTCAGTAAAGGCAACCTAAATTCAGTAAAATTTTCACAGACGGCATCATTCCAGGCATTTTGCCATAGCCCCTTGGGGCGCGGTGTCCGCATATCTGTACGCAATCCTTTTTAACACGAAAGTGTTTTATGCCGGGGTCCACCAAGACTTCAGTGACGTATTTCCGTCACGGAAATGACATCGAAAAAAAAAGCCGCACCTCCCAGAAGGGGATCGTGAGGAAATGCGAATGCATTTGGGTGCACCCGATGAGTGTGCGATTAATTAATGAAGAGAGACGAGAGTGTGCGCGTAGAGGCGTAATGCTCGAGTTGCATTGTGTTACACTTCGTCTTAGTCCAAGATCAAGAAGGGAGCCGGCAGATGGATACACGTTATAGGTTTCAAAACAGGAGAAAGTGCCTCAGATCAGGCTGGCCGACGTTTCGATAGGGGACCTATCTTTGTCAAAGGCGCTTTGTCATCCCTGGCGTGTTAGTTTTAAGGGGTTAGTGATGACGTTATGTCTAGCGGTGGCGCGTCTGTTGCTGTTGGTAATTTCTGCCTGGAAAGAGAGAAACTCCAAAGCAGAGGAGTGTAGCCCATGCCACATTTCAAGAGAGTTTGCAAACACGTTTGGGTCTGCCATGTCAGAGTTAAAGGAAGCTGCAAAGAAAGAAAAAAAAAAGGGGGGGGTACAACCAAGCGAGAGGGCGAGTGCAGCCATCACAAAGAGCTGCAGAAGGTGGTGGGGAAGGAAACTACAGGCGGGGAGAAAAACCGGGCGGCTTACGTTTAAATGTCCGCCAAGGAGCTGCAGAAGGTGGTGGGGAACCACCTTCTGCAGCTCCGTATATATACATATACGGGACATGACGGCGACGCCGATGGCAAAAGCCAGCCGAGTGTGTCCGTATAATTTTTAGCGCAACAAAGAAAGTTCCGTCGACGGGAGTCGAACCCTCGACCTCTCGGTCCGCGACAACAGACGCCGGGGACGCCATCCACTGCGCCACGGTCACACAATCTGGAGGCTTTACAAACGCGCCTTTTATATCTCGTGGGATCCACTAACAGTGCTCTTGGTCAGCGGGGTGTGTCGCCCTCTGGGGGTGGTAAAGTGAAGTAATGCATCATGACCGTGGCCTCCGAGATTAGCTCCTGTAATGCGTCCGTCCCCTTCAGCACGTTTCCAATAAGCGAAGTGGCGACCTTAGCCGAAGCGTCAGCCTCGCTTATAGTATCCATCCACGCCAAAAATAAACTGCGACGCACACCTGGCTCGCCGGCTGTAACACCGCGCTCCCTGCTTACGCTCGCCTCGAGAAAAATCGCGGCGGGGCTACAGGGGAGACACGACGCGCGTTGCGTTTCCATCTAGTTAGTCCAGGCATGATGTTTAATAACTCTTTAACATGCCGCGGGATGGCGACCTTAGCCCAAGATCTGCGTCCAATCATCGACGCTCTTCTGGCTGTCACACCGCTCTTTCCGACTATGCTCTCACCGTTAACTACTAGAGCTACCACAAGGGTTTGTTTAATTATTGATCATGGACGTTAGTCGTCGGGATAAAGATATACCATTAGGCGTCAACGTGTGTGCATCCACGTTAAACGGTGCTATAGCTGCCAAACACAGACATTGTGCAAGCTCTCTTATATCAATGTGCGGTAAACATTCAACTACTTCTGTAAGGACACATTTTACTTTCGTGTTATACCGATTCCTATGACAGAGGGATCAACCATGTTTTTCTTTTTTCTTTGCCAGTTCTTTGGAACAGTGGCCAGAAAGCGCAAGATATACTGCGCTTACGATGACTTGAACCTTCTGCATAGTCAGCGTGTCTTGACTTAACCTCAGTGTGTCTGCGTATGACTACAGCTGATCACTTTTGGTGGAAAGCACTACAATTAATTCGACGGGTCGTTCGACGTGCCGCGTTCCGGGACAAAAGCCGAAAGTATTATTGTCTGCTCAAAATAAATGCAGCCAGAAACCAATCCCGCATGCACACTGAGCCTCAGATTTCGCTCTTGTATGCAAAAATGAATATGATTTACCTCCAAATAATTAAATAATAAATTTCACGCTACTTAAAATCAGTTACTGAAACTCGCACAAGACATACTTCATTTTCTTTCTTGCAATGTTATGTCGAGGGGTCTTGCAATTATGTTGCTGTAATTTGACACCGTTGAAGGCGCGGTCCATCATAATACACGCCTGAAGGGGACAGATGGACTCATACAGTCACATCATCATATCCAGCCTATATTCTATGTCGTCTGCATTTTGAGGGCTTCTCCCAATTTACACTGTCTTCTGCAAGCTGGTTTCATTTTATGCCTGCAAGTTTCTTCATTTTATCATCGCGGGGCAATCGAAGACAGTGGGATCATCATGAATAAACTTTGGTTGTAAGCCCAGTGGTTGACTTGTGTAGTTTTTGCGTGTTCATGTTTATTCGTTAGTACCCTCCACCGAAATATAAAGAACCGATCCGCCCCGCAGGCAGTGATATTAAACCTACAGCGGTAACTGGACTAAAAAAAGGTGTTCAAAAGTAGCAGCTGCTACTCCTGCTTTATAAACATACTTGTGAAATCACACTTAAACAACATGGCTACGGAACTTTCGAGACCAGGTATCTCGCTTTGAAAGTATAGCTCGGCTAGTAGACATATTTGTCACTATTGAAGACCTTGTATTCGTTTTAAACATTACGATATGCCTTGAGGACAGCATTCGACAGTCTCACTTTCCGCGAGAAAGCTACGCTTTGCCCTAGCGTGGCTCTGTCAGAAAAGTGGATTTTGGCCCTCGCTAGCTAGGTATTGACTTGTGCATATATTTTCCAAATTTCTTCTGGTTCTTCAAAAAACGGCAGTGACGTCTCACCCTGGGAAATTTGATGACCAGCGGGGTTGTACCATATTACGCAAGGTGATGCAAAACCTACAGCGAGGCGACGTTTCGCTCTGAGCGTCTTGAACAAGTTTCGCCTCCTTTTTTAATTTTAACCAATTGGTAACCGCCGCGTTAAAATTACCCGTGACGTCATTCCAGGCCAATGGGAGGGCACATCGATACATACGCGCCGCCCAGGAACGCGTCTCAGTGCGTGCTCTTTCTCTCTCTCCCCCTAAGAGTTCCGGCCCGTTCCACTTTATGTTTTGTTTTTGGTCTTCGTTGTTTTGTAAACCGCCGCGCGCAGGTGGCTTCATCCGAAAAATACCAGTGACCCTAGGGCACTTTCGGAACCAAGAGGGACTGAAGATGAGTTTTTGCGCTGCAACGGACATTTCGTGTGGCGCCAGCAGCTAGCGACATGTTTTTTTCAAGGAGCACGCCCTTAGCCAACGGGAAGTCGAGTGTTGGCTCGAATGTTATGAAACCCCGACAAAACTAAAAACTCATATAAATAGGTAATGGTTCAAGTGAAGAGTTGTATAGGGCACACCTGATACCGCAGCCTAAGTTTAGTTAGGGGCCAATTAACTCTTAGCATAATTAATGACTACATACTTATTTCACTAAATATTAATGGTTCCGTTTTGCTTTGAGAACTTCCTGTCGCCACAGCTGCAGAAATGCTTCCAGTCGATCTAGATTATCTTCATTCGACGATCCCATGATGAGGATATTGTTTTAATAGGCTCAAACACTGGACAGTGCAGCGGGCAGAGTGTCCATGAAACATTGGAATATAGATAATAAGGCTTAAACGCCGAGTGGAACAGACGCTTCACTGCGTACAAGCCTTTCATTTTGCTGACTGTCGGCAGCTCTGAAGTGGCCGTCTGCGAAGTAGACCTGCCTTGACGAAGACAAGTCCGCTTGTCGAAACGTCTCCTCCAGCGACATTCCTTGTTGAACGATTTCTCATCGCTTCAACTATATGAAGATATTCCTCGCTGGAAGGAAGGCAACAGTTTACATTGGCCAAGTCAAATCTGGCATATTCCAAAAGAGATCTGGTAGAGGTCCCGCTACTGGGCTGCACCGGCAGATCCCACGCAGATACCACGCACTGTGGGAGTCGATTTCATGCGAAGCAGACATCTAGTAGCTGCCTAGATCACATTTTTTTGTCTGTTTTCGTTTGAACCAAGCGTTACGAAACCGATAGACGTCTTTGTGTAAATTGAGTAGTTGCGGGCATATTGAAGGCTTATTAGGCACGTCGAGGTCCCTTACGCCTGAACGATACCACATCATCCGATATAAGATCGCTACAAGCGTTCAAGCACATGCATCCGTTTTATCGAAATGAAGTGCACACTACGGTGCGGTTAGGTGCATATTACAGTAGTGGTCGTTGACAGATTTGGAATCGAGCAAAGCTTGAATATAGGTTGTGGAGTCATAGTACGCGTGTATATATACTACATTGTTACCAAGGTTGTTAGCCAACACTGCAAGCACAATCAGCATTGTGCTCACATGGCAACTGAATAATACTGGTACGACACGGCGCACTGCTGATCGCGATAGAGCTTGATCAGGATCGAATTTTTCAACTCTGAGTGGCTCCCCTCTGCCGCTTGCTTAAGGGTGCCAATTGCGATCGTCAAATTCGATCGGGATCAGGGCAACCGCGATCAAAGGTAATGGCGTGTGACACCGGTATATGGTGTAGCCACTGTGGTAGGACACTTGACGGCCACGCTTGAATGTCACTGAATGCTTGGGTTCGATTTGGCTGGACCTGTGAGTTTTAATTGTTTGCGTCTATAGGTATTTGCGGCGACTCGGCATCCTTAACGGCACGGTGTTGAACATCTTCAAGTCTCTTCTCGCCGTTGCTGGGTTGATATACACTGTACATCACGTGGGGGCGTATATCCGCATTCATCGGTCATGGTAGGCGGGTATGTGCCGCACATGACTGAGGAAAGGGTTTCGCGAAGGTGCGCGACAAGCATGACACGTTGTTCGTGTCATGACCTGTTAATCGTGCTTCGCCCATACACCAGTTCCTGCTATGCTAATTTTGGTTTATACCAAGTTACGGAGCGCGACCATGAGAGCGCGCAGACATAAGTGTCTCGATAGATGGAAACGGTTCAAGTGCCTTTGGTCGGCCAAGAAGTGCTTAGCATTTAAAAGACGGCGAATTCCACCGACACTTAGATTACCAACGACCGAAGTTTTTTTATGGGGCACAAGTCGGCTGCGTTTGCTCCTTCATCTTCACTACGTCCTGGCAGTAGAATGGAGTAGTTAGAGGACAACGTCCCAGCTCGGACAGAGGCTGCAACTAGAAATCTGAGTCACCTTATGCGCGAGGAAGAAGCCGGTGGAGCCCTGGTCTTACGACCCGACCGAACAAGCTCCTGTATCCTTTTTTTTCACATCTTCCCTTCAAGCCAGCTTTTGTTCTTCTTGTCAGGCTTCAACTACGGCTGTACGGGCACGAACGCAGACAAACGATTTTTTTACACTTTCGTCACAGACAGTTTCTCTCTAACATCTATCTCCTTCATAAGGAAACACCGCCAATGTTGCCAGAGAATGCAAGATCCATAGAGTTTCGAGACCGAGATTCCACATCTCGAGATCTCAAAACAACTCGCGTTCATACCTTTTTAAACGTTGGCGCAAAGCCTTCGCATAAATGACAGCCAATTCCTCGGTGCGTTGTGGGAGTGACACCGTTTAAGCTTGGAACATGTTATTATGTGGGCTCGCTGGTGATGAACCACTTCCCTTTTACGACATTTGACGAGTGGGGCTGGACGTGGGACTCACACATCAAGTACGCACGTTGCTGCGGAATAGGGTAACCACATTACCGTTTACTCATACAATCCCGGCTCTCAGGACATCACCGGACGGTCTCCCGACCGTCGCCGCCCAAGCAATAAGTGAATGAATGTTGTTCATAATACACCAAATCAAAGCCAGAAAATGCAGTATACACACTTACCTCATGTCTTCCTTTTTCAGGTCTACCCAAGATTCCTGGGCAAAGTTTACCAGTGAAATAGCATGTACGGCACTCTTCTATGCACTTCCTGCGTGTCTATAAGCGTTGATGAACGCTGTGCACATCCCTTGCTGGCGTCCTCAGCAACGACCCTTATCGTTTTCATAGCAGTATTCGGCATAATTATCGCCCTCTGCTATCGTGGCTGCGAAAACAAAATCATGAAAAAAAGTCAGTTTCGCCGCAAGGTCGAAGCAATGAATGCGACAGCAACAAATTGTAATGTTATACGAGGAAGAGCCAGAGTTAGGGGCTAGTTGGTGTGCATAGGTGACACTTGCGACGCGCTGTTTGAACATCTGGAAGGATGCACAACGAACAAAACGCAATACACAAGACGAACGCGAACTAACAACTGTTTATTTGGTGAAAATGACAAATATATACGAGGTGAGAGAAACAAAAAGGTTAAAAGTAGCATGCGCGATGCACACAAAAAGAGGAAGAGCCATCCGCATCACGCCCGTCAAGTCTGTTAATGTCTTCTATATAGATTTATTTGTAAAAATGACACTTATCATCAGTCAGATGTTCGATGGCGTACTAACACACAAATCATCGCCAATATTTCGCATTATGAAGGCCTCGATATCTCCCTCTCTCTTGTATGTATAAATCGCGATACGAGTGTGGTGCTATCGAGTTCTGGACAATGACACCTACTGCAATGGGTAGCTAAGTGACCAGGCTGACAAATGTGTTTACTGTGATAATTATGATCGCTTGAACGCGTGTTAATGCACCTACAGTTTGTCCAATGTACCGCTGTCCGTATGATAAGGGACCATATTGTACTACGTCTTTTTTCACAAGACACAGCTTATTTACATGATTCAGAGAACACAAATGATTTTAACACGAAAGTGTTTTATGCCGGGGCCACCACAGCTCCGCTGACGTATTCCGTCACGGATATGACATTGTAAAATGTGTAAAGACTAACGGTGGGTAAAGAAAAAAACCAGAAGAGAACGTTCCGTCACCGGGAATCGAACTCACGACCGCTCGTTCCGCAGCGCGAAACGATTCGGCCACGGAAGGCACGTTCTTCGCAATGCTAACGGCGAGCTGTATATAACAACATTTGCGGGTGGCTGTACTCAGAGATCTGTGTT
>NC_051178.1:148596813-148623010 GCF_013339695.2 Rhipicephalus sanguineus | reverse complement strand
TGAAACCGACTCTTGGGAAAAGAAATACAGGCAAGTGAGGTGTGAAAACGCATGTGAAGTGCTAAATGTTGAGAAAGCGCCTATGAACCAAATGTACTGGCAACAGCTAGGTTGATGCATTTTCATTGGTGTCATGTTGCGGACTCTACGTAGTTTCCGTGAATGGTTTGAGAAGTGTTTTGCGTTTTTTTCCTTCATGTATTGCATGAAGCTGCACACATTTTAAGTGTCCCGTAGAAATGCTTGTACGCAAGAAGAGTAGCTTGGGCTTGTTCGTGTACATACATAACGCAAGCGGAATAGCTCACACCGAGGCAGGGACGGTGTAAGCAAGTCGACACGAGAGCATGTGTTGTCTTGCTTGCTCCGTCGCTTGCTCGTGCTAGGTCTAAGAGGTGCTAGCGCGCGCCCCGGCGCTTTCGTTGCCGTCCATCGAGAGCGTCCGACAGGAGAAAAGAATCGCTCTGCGAGGCTCACTTGTTGCGGGATCGGCAGGAACTGTAGGTAAACTGGGAAAACTTGGCATCGCCTCATAGGGAATAATCGAGCTCTTGATTTCTCTCGTGGTTGACGCTGCACCGTCCCTAGAATTCTCCAGAAAGCGATGTTATACGGAGCGGTGACGTCTGCATCGAACTAGCCAATGAGAGCGAGGATCACCCTCCTGGGCGGCTATCGCGGAAACGATTTCTATTCTTTATTCCAATGCTTTTCGTTCTTTTCGCGCTTGGCCAGTGGTCAGAGCGACGGTCCGTCCGCGTTATCAACGCGATCGGCCAGCCGCGAGTGGTGGATGATAAGAATAGCATAGAATATGGCATTGGAATCGGGAATAGCATCGTTCCGCGATTGCACCCCTGGAGTTACCGCTTCGCAAGAAACAAGGCGCAGTTTCGTAGCGGTGGGTGGGAACCGGAACTGACGTTAACCTTTTGAGGACCTGGTTTAGGACCATTCGACGAGCTCAGCGGTACGTCAAGTTGCCCATGGGCAAGTTCGCGACTGCGCGTACGAGGGGGATTGATCCGGCGAAGGAAAGAAGCGCGGGAATTGTTTTTCGAAATGGAGGGTCTGCGCGGCGCGCAGCGCTGTAATATTCGGAAAATGTGATCGCCGCGATCTACTGCACAAATTGGCAAGCTTTTTTGAGGGGTGTAAGAAAAAAGTCGGAGCCTGTTTACTGGCCCTTTAAGCCACATCGCGGGCGTTCTGGGCCGCCCGTAATTGGTCGGATAATGATCCAGTGCGCAGAATTTGCTGCCACCATTCTTGCTTCCTGTCGCAGTAGGGTGAAGACTGCGCCCCACGGCCAAAGCATGTGGTCAAGAGTAATGATGCAGGGGTATTTTAAATATTGATGCACTGTCAATTGTTTTCCCTTAGGCAAGTTTATTTGGAATATGCTACATTTTGCTCAGAAACGACACGCCATATCTAGCAAACCAGTGCTGCGGGTAATTACTGCTGTAAACATCCACTAGATACATGTTGCAGTTGAATGCCTAGCTCAGTGTGTCGGAACGGAACAAAAACCAAAAACGAAACAAGAAAAAAAAACGATATTTTTGACTGGAACGGAAACGTAACCGAAACTTTATCTATTATTTCGTTCCGTAGTGAAACCGAAAGTTTTTTATCGTTTTTCGGCTCACGGGAAAACTTGTCCATCCCCTACAACCGAGGTCATGCAACGTGAGAAATAATGCATATTTCAGGGCATTGTATTAGCGCGTACCTCAGGCAAGAATTCCAAAGTAAGGATGTGTTGAAATTGTGCGAAAAACGAAAACAGTGGCAACCTGGGACGGTTATATTGTTACGCAAAATGACACGAGGCGTGACTATTTACAAGTGTATTTACACTGATGTGCACAGCATCGATCAAGATGGAGAACAGCACCGACAGCAGATAGACAGGCCAGTCCTCTTTGTCGTCTTCTGTACGCAGAATGTCTAGCTCTTGATGGGTTAGCTACGTAGCATTACCCCCGGCGGTAAAAGCGCCGTCTCGGTGCACTTTAAACATGCTCTTCAGAAGGAGGGCGGTATTGCTTTAGCAGACTGACGTGCACTACGTCACTGGGCGTGTTTGCAGGCGGGTTAGTCTCGTAGACGGGAACGATCCCGTAGGTGACGTCCGTTACCTGGCGAACGATACGGTATGGACCCATGTAACGGTATAACAATTTCTCGGACAGGCCAACACGACGAACTGGGCACCACAGGAGAACTAGGGAACCAGGTGAGATACGAACGTCGACATGCCTGCTGTCGTAGAGGGTCTTCTGGGTTGCTTGTGAAGCCGACAGCCTAGAGCGGGCGATCTGACACGCGTGGTAGGCACGAGCGATTGCATCCCGTGCGTATTCGCTCGGCGGAGATGTAGCAGGCGGAAGTAGGGTGTCCAGTGGTAACGTCGGATCACGGCCATAGAGCATATAAAAAGGGGAGTAACCGGCGGTATCTTGACGCGATGAATTGTAAGCGAAGGTCACGTGAGGTAGCGCCAGGTCCCAGTCATGCTGGTCAGATGAGACATACATAGAGAGCATGTCCGTGAGGGTGCGATTTAGGCGCTCGGAGAGGCCATTTGTTTGGGGATGGTAGGACGTGGTCAATTTGTGCTGCGTTGAGGAAGAGCGTAAAAGACCGTCAATTAATCGTGACAAAAATGCGCGGCCACGATCGGTGAGCAGGAGTAGTGGCGAACGGGCGAAGTGGCGTCGTTGGTGAGAGGTTCGTGAGAGGACGAGTAGAAATTGGAGGGTGCAGCGGCTCAACGTGTAGAAGTGGTAGGGCGCATGTAGGTAGGGTAGGTCTGGCGTCGTGGGTTTGACCAACGGCGACGAAAATAGCAAGAAACGTGCCCTGGCTGGTGACAGGAAAAGCAGATAGGCTGGTCATCGGGTGTTCGCCATTCCGTAGGGTTGCGGAAGGGCAATGTAGGAGAGGATCGGCGAGCGTTGCCTGGGGAGAAGGCCGTACTGCAGGGCGAGTCAGGGGACATGCTGATGGAAGACCGACGTTTGCAAACTCCTGCTTGACCACAGCTTGAATGAAGGCCACCGATGGATGTGAAGGGTCACTGGTGTGCGTTGTGAAAACTGGGAGCAAGACAGGCAGCTTAACGCAAATAGACTTTCATGTCGCTGTCCCGCAGGCCAACATGGAGAGGGCATTCTCGGCGTTGAAGTTTGTTTTATCAGAACAGCGGTCTCGCACATCAGAGAGTACATTCAATCAAGGGCTGCTTCTGAAATCGTGCTCACTCTCTTGACACAAAGCATTGTGCCTGCTCAAAATTCTCATCGCTCATCGTTTATGGCGCAGTTTGACCTCCCATTTGTCAACATAGAATCGTTTGCTAAAATGTGCGGCACCGAATCCGTCAGAATCCGGCGCATGGTGGCCTTCCTGCTTGCGGCCGGAAGACCACCATGCGCTGCAGCGTTCCGGTACAGCAAAATATAAGCCGCGTTTTGAATGGAAGTAGCCAAAACTAGGCTGACACGTCACTGGGTGAGTAAAATACGAATGGGTATGCCGATTTCTGTCGTCTGTTTTTATTTTGAAATTAGAAGTTCTATCCTTCACTTGCTCGCGCAAAACACACAGGGACTAGAAGAGACTTACAAGGACAGGCGCGATCCAACAACTGATTTATTAAACACGATAGTCTTTTTTGGGATACTCAAACGGAGAAATTTCGGTCCTCTGTCTTTCTGTTTGTCGGCACGTCACTCGATTCAGCCACTCGGCCAAAGTTGAACCACTTGCCCAAGGGCCAGCCATCTTGAAAGGCTGACTAGGTTCATACTTGTGTGCATTGTCGATCAAAAAGCAAACATTACGCATATCTGAGGCGCAACATCACTAGGTAAGTATTAGGTGGTGTGTTCCTTTAATAAAAAATGCATACATACGTATTTCAAAATACCTAGTTTCTTAAGCTGCGCTGAAAATGCGACTGCGCTGAAACTTGCCTTCCTCCGTGCCCTCTGCACCAACGTTTATAGAACCAGGTCAGTTGCAAAACTGAGCGATGTTGCGCGGCGCTGCCGCCATCAGCGACAGATGTGACGCTGCTGTCGCAATTCACTCACTCCATTCTCTTCAGCCGGTGGTGAATGTTGCGGCGCGTCCCGTGGAGGCTGCTTTCTGCGTGAACAGTTTTGTGGTTTCCGCGCCTTGTTGTGCTTCGGATGTGCTGCTTGTCTTCTTCATGCCGACATGTTGTGTTCCCGGCTGTACGAGCGGTTACAGGAAATCCGAGACACCACGACATTTTTTTGTGCCTAGGTTTACCACTTCTTCAATGAAGGGAGTCGGGACGGGGGGAGGTGGGGGGCGTACATGCATTAACGTAGGGAGCCAGCGAAATCAGTTTTCTTTATTGCGGTATCTTCGAGACCAGGGGCGTAGGCAGAAATTTTTTCTGTTGGGGGGGGGGGGGGGGCGGGGGACCTTTTTGATCTGGAGTGGGGGCCGGGCAGACCGATGTGGTCGAGTGTCATTTTGTGCGCTGTATGCCATGGTAAAAAAAAAAAATCGGGGGAGGGGGGGGGGGGGGCACGGGCCCGGTGTGCCACACCCTGGCTACGCCACTGTAAACAAATCCATTGTTTCTTTATTGTTTCGGCCTCTTGAAGTGGTACTTCAGCTGGCTACGTGCTGCTCGCAACACTCCTCTTGCTGGAGAACGTACTCGTAAAAGTTGTCGCGCTTCACGCCAAAGTATACAGCTAAACAATTCGCAGCCACCACAGGCCATCGCAACATTGCTTCATGCGTGCTATCAGTGAGAACTTCGTGTTCTGGAGCGTGACGCGCGTTGTCGGGCGTGCGTTGGATCACATAAATATTTCTAACTGGAAGGTCGGCAATAAATCCGGGACATATAGCTGTCCCGACAGGGACGGCTCGAGACGCTGTACGAAAAGTCGGGACAGTCCTGCGAAATCCGAGACGGTTGGTAACCCTATTTGTGACCTGCGTGACCCTGACCAGCGAGCGGCGTGGGATCGCGCCATTCCTCGTGAGGACTAAAGACTGTCCGACACATCACGTGTATGTGACATGCACTTTCACGAGGAAGACATCCTAAAGACTTTCACTCCCATGGTCAAGGGCAAGAATTAAGGTTGAAATCGCCAACGGAAAGGAGCCTCGTCGAGGGATGCGTCCCAAAGATATTCCCGAACATGCCTTGATTTTAGTGATTCTAAAAATTGGGCTGTAAATAGTTTTTACAGATATTAGAGCTGTTGTGATGAGGTTTAATGCTTGATACTGTAAATAAATTGTGCCGTTTTTGTGCATCGCACTATACATGTAATATCTGAAAACTTGTTTCACTGCATTGCGTGCGTAAAATAACTACAATTTTTCTTTCTGTAGCAGGACTGAAATTGTGGCGTGCAGTACACATGGAGATTTTACCACTCAATGATTGCAAGTAACGACAGCCGTGATTCAGAGTGAGAACTCCTCACTTCAAAAAAGTGAAAGTGAAGAACTGTCTGAATGAAAACAACGTAAAAAATACAGAGCAGCAGAAACGGGAAGACATAAACAACAGCGCTGACCTACAACAAATATTTACTCATTATAATACCGCCGCACAATACTTGCACAGTCCAAAACGAAAGAAAGAAGTACCAACACGCCCAAGCATCCACTTTAGCTAAAGAATTACGCTGCGGGAATGCGCCATATAGTTAATTTCTTATACTGTAGGCGGACTCGTATGTTATGCGATGAAGCGTCAGTTATCGTGGGCAATCTAGAAAGCCATAGCTTTACTATCTTTGCCTTACCGCTCCTAAATATTACTCAGTTCTACGTTGCAGCGGCACGCAACCGAAAATCTCTATAATATACAGTCTGCTATGTAAACAACGGAGCCCTTTCTGAACGGCTGCCCCGGGGTCTTACCACGCAGACTACGCGTTTTCGTCTGCTAGCGGAAGCTTGTTACGCCGCCAGCGCCACCAAACCGGAAGCTGCCCCGGCGCCGCGTGACGGGTTGGCTGACGCGGGGAGTTTTGCAACTTACCTGGTTCTATAAACGTTGCTCTGCACGAGCTCATTGTTGTGTTTCGGTTTCGGTTCTGCATTGCACTGTACGAATGCCATGGGGCTCGACTCTGTCATTCCTGTTTTACCCAGGCGACGTGTAAATAAAATAGTGTGTGGAGAGTACTCGTTGAGTGCAGACGTTTCTTCTGCTTAGGCGCTTTCAAACCGCGTGCACGGGCTGACTGGCATCCCCGCCGGTCGCGTTGGTCACCGCCGGTCTTAGCCTGCTGCTGCGCCGGGACTACCAGCCCGCAACACAGCATTCATGTTTCCCGACGTATTGCCAGATGGCGTCTATATCTCACGCAGCGCCTCTTCTATCGTCTTTACACGACATTTGCAGCGAAGCACGCAGATACGCGGCCAATTTTTGTTCAGAATACACAAATATGTGTGTTTATTCTGAACTAGGCCGAATTGCAGTTTTACTTAGAAGTTCTATAACTTCTGTTTGCCTGCGTATATCTCCAAAAATTTTTTTGCATTATTCTCAACACGAACAAGGAACGCGCTGCAACGTAAAACTGCATGGGTGAAATTTGGGTGCAGGGCACCTTTAACTACTGCGCATATGATATTCGTATGTCCCAATTCTCGGCCAATCACAAACGAATGTCGCAAGTTCATAAAAGGGGAGTATAACACTATATATATACAGGGTATCCCAGGAATCACGCAGCATGATTTAAAAAAAGAGGAACGGCATTACGCGAAGCAAACCTACTGCATATTAATCCTAGTACACTGCTAATGTTTTCGTTAATGAGGTTTAAATAATTACTCATAATTATATTTATGGCTCGACAAGTACTCGCGTAATTATTAAAATGTCATTGAGTCATATCTATAAGCACCTTCAAACGACATCTAACTGCGCAAGTTCCAACAACGTACTAATTACGTGCTCATTTTTTCCGGCTGATAAAGAAAACCCGCGAAATATGAAAAATAACACACGACTGCGCTCCCACCCGTAAAGGAAACCGGCGCCCTCAAATAAGTTTACGGCAAATAACCGCTTTGCCTGTTGTCCGTTGCCGTAGGCAGCGTTCCGCAATTTGGCAAGGGTACAGGTCGGGCGCCAACAATATGCGTCGCAATTTCGCTGGGATTCATTCCGTTCGATAGTACGCCACAATCATCATATCTCACGGCCGACTGTTCGCATTGATAAGGCGGCAACAGCGCTGTTCTGATTACGGCCTGACTCTGTAAATTGCTCTGTAAATGACTCTGCAGATTGGACGATCCATATCTGTTTTTTTAAATGCGAAGCATTTCTTAGCGAACCTCTGGCACTTTGAGCGTTTCTATCTACGTATGTATCTATCTATCTATCTATCTATCTATCTATCTATCTATCTAGCCGCCTACGTCTGGGTGCTCTCAAGATAGCCTCCTTAACTTGGTATAGACCAAAATTTGCATGGGAGGGTAAGATGATTTGATGAATATGATTGCCGGGTCATGACATGAATAACGTTAAATTCTTGTCGCGTACGTCGTCAAACCCTTTCCAATAGACACGTGTGGCACATACCCATTTACCACGGGCCGCGGTGTACGGGTATGCGCCGCAGGTGATACACAGTTTATATCTACCCAGGAACGACGAGAACAGTCATTGGTAATATAAATGCGAGACAGACAGACAATGAACTTTGCGTTAAGCAAAACCGACATCGGCATCGTTGACTCAACGAATGGAAAGAATGAACATTAGGATCC
This sequence comes from Rhipicephalus sanguineus, assembly GCF_013339695.2. NCBI lineage: Eukaryota > Metazoa > Arthropoda > Arachnida > Ixodida > Ixodidae > Rhipicephalus > Rhipicephalus sanguineus. The sequence goes on along the minus strand of NC_051178.1, from coordinate 148,615,204 downwards.
CAGCAGGAATCGACACCCAAGCATTCTGCGTGGCAATCAGGTATTCTACCACTGAGCCACGCCAGGTCTATAAATTGGTTTGGAAAAACAGCCTACCCAGGCGTAATATCGGTGCAACGTCACTTGTGGTTGTGGTGCTGGCTATCTAATTTTACAAGAAAGCAATAAACGCTACATGATACTCCTACGACGTGTACTCCTACGATACAGGCGTCATATGAGATTAACGTCTGTAGTTCCAGTGTTAGCTCCGCTTTTATAGCAGTCTAATAAACATTACGTTTGTATTCCTATGATTCAGCAAGCTATATTGAAGCACTGCTCGACCCCGGAGGAATACATTAACGAAAGTTACATATGATATCCACATCACCGCACCGTAAAGCATAGAGTTTCCTAAAATTAACTAGAGGGGACTCTGGCGCTGCGATCGTTCAGCTACCATGGGAATGATGGGTAGTACACAAATTTGCCTAGTCTTCGTGATTGCGGCTTCAAACGTACTTGTGGCTTTGTTTATTGCTGTGTTTTGGCGTTCGTTTCGGATAAAAGAATAGGCCGTTGTGAACTTCGTGACCAGGTTTGAATCAGTGAGCCTAAAAAACTTAAAGTGGTGAAGTGGAACTGCTGACTTTTGCTGAATTTAGTTTTGCGACAAAGCGGATGTAGCCGACGCGGAGCCAAACGGAGCCGAAAGAACGAAGTTTAGACAAATTTGTGTACTACCCATCATTCCCATGCTGGCTGAAGCGTCATGCGTTGCAGCTCCCATAGACACTAGCGCCAGAGTTCCCTCTAGTAAGTATTGTAGGAAACTCTATGCCGTAAAGTACACTTCGTCCACCAGAACGACGCAGTGTCCTCTTCATTTCTTACGAGGATGGGCGATGGCCTCATGCTGACCGAGGATGATGCCAGATTGATTGACAGCCGCTTTGTAGACTAGGCTACGTAGGCCACTACGCCCAGGAAATCTACGAATACGACAAACACCATCCCCTGATGTTGGTCTACGTAGCACTATCCAGGCCTACCAGCCTCGACGGCCTATACCTCATCAACGCGAAGGGTGGCTTCAGGTTCCGACATGTCGCCGGCTCTGTCGACAGACAAACTGTCGACGAAATGACCGAGGCATCGACGAATTCCAACAGCTCTACTATACGACATACTTCACTACACATGGACCCCTCGTCACTTAGATCACGACCGGATCCTATAGCAAGTCATGACCAGCTGCTGGTGCTCACTGATCACGGTGATGATGCCCTTGTTCAAGAACTGTCAAGAACTTCTTGCACACATGCACACGGGTTCGTGAAACGTGCGTGCGTTCTCGGGACACGTATAAGCACTACATATCAGCTTACCGCTTCTGGTGTTGGTAATGCCCACGTTGCCATTGGCAGCGTTACCCAACCGTAAACAACTTGTTATATAAGACACGTGCGGCTCTTCAACATGTATATGTGTGCGTATAAAATTTATACAAATCTTTAGCGTCATTTTGTAACGTGTCGCTCAGTAAAAAAAGTTACGCCACAGTCACCTACCCGCCACATGCTTCGCATAACATCGACTTCCACGGTACGTGGGATCTGCCAAATTTTTTTCTTTCTGCATTTTTTCATTGGTACTGGCTACCTCATAGTGAGCCTGTTCGAGGATCGCGGGCTTTCTTGATCAACCGGAAAAAATTAGCGTGCAGTTAGCACGTTGTTCAAAATAGCGTAGTTAGATGCTATTTGACCATGCCTACTATGCCTCACTGACATTTTGACAATTAGGTGAGTACTTCTTGGGTTGAAAATATAATTATGACAAATTAATTAAACCTCATTAACGAAAAAGTTAGCCGTGGCTACTCCACTGTACCAGGAACAATGCGCAGTACGTTTGCTTAGCGTAACGCTGTTCCTGTTTTTTAAATCGTGCTGCGTGATAGCTGAGACACCCTGTGTATATATATATACACCGGGTGTCCCAGCTATCTTTAGCCAAGGGTTAAAAAATACAATATTACAGCCAGCCGAGTGAAATCACCTGCAAATTGCTGACAGTCACTTCGCGCACTACAGATAATTTTTGTTTTGTAAGTAATTAATTTGTTAATTAGGAATATTTAACTACATTGCTAAATATTGATTTTAGGTAAGAAATGCGACTCGCAAAGTTTGAGAGCGTCTTCAGAAACCCAATTGCATTATTTGCGAGCCCCGCCATATGTCTGCATATATATATATATATATATATCTGTGTGTGTGTGTGTGTGTGTGTGTGTGTGGTACAGATATTCTCGATGTATCATGACATTGTTTACTGAACCCTTCTTTCGTCCGTCCTAATTCTACAATGTATGTCAATTGTATGTGGTTGTTGGCATAATAAAGTTTAAACAGGCTCACCTTGTGCTTCGGCGAAACTAACGAGCAGAAGAGCCAGCAGGGCGGCGAAGATCACGTAACGGGCCTGCATTCTGGTGTCCTGCATGGACAGTCACAAAAGCAACTTTTAGGGGCGAAGCTCCTTAAGGCGGCACCCGTTCGTCCCTCGTAGTCGTAGTAGTGCGTAACCAGTCGTAACGCTAGTACAAGATCTTGACCTCCAAGGTGGTGCCGGTGGGAGATTTTTCCTGTGCGTTGTTGAACAATAAAAAATTCGCAGCGTGCGCGTTAACTATAAAAGCCGAATTCTTCTGTCTCTCATTCCCATTAGCAGCCATTTGGCATGTTCCAGTAGGAAACGTTAGTAGAAGTATAAGTGTAAGTGTTAGCTAAAAGCCGAACTTCTTCTGTCTCTCATTCCCATTAGCAGCCATTGTTACCTCCAAGGTAGTGCCTGGTGAGATTTCTCCTGTGCGTGATTAAACAATAAAAATTTTGTTCAAAACGCCGTTGATTGATGAAATAAACCGACGAAAGACGCCAGATGTTTTCTAAAAGCAAAACGAAAGAACGCCAGATGTTTTTAAAGCAGAAAGACGCCAGATGTTTTGTAAAGCAATGGTTTTCTAAACAATGAAAATTCACAGCGTACATGTAAAATTAAGTGAGCTGCAAGTCGTCATAACTCATCGAACCTTTAGTATAAACGCGCCCGATCTCACGTCGGTGATGATGTACTGGGCAGAATTCACGGAAGATTCACGGTTTACCGATGAACCTCCTCAGCTTCGCCCACTCATCATCCATTCACTCCGTGGATATGCTGTGATTTTTTTTTTGCTCACTTAATTTTGTGTACCTACATGACGAGAATTGGAAGTTTCTGTGGAACCTAGAGTTTGGTTCTACTTCAGAGACTAAGGTCCTGGCTTCTTCTTAATAGTAAGAGCTCTGGCTCATTGTTTGTTTGCATTAGTTATTTACGGCCATGCTCACCGTTCACATGCACTTGACCTTAACTCTTCCATAGAACGAAAGTCTTCTGATGAGCAATGATTCCGGATGAGAAGAAAATATGCTTTAGAAAATAATAGGCTTGCATTCGGGGACGCAGCTTAAAGAGTAGAACTATTTTTGTAGAGTGGTTTACATGTGTTGTAAATTCGAATTGCAGCGTTTTCTGGCACAGAAATGGCACTGCCGATTTATGATATACGCCGATCGAAACGCCTTCGCAATGAGTTAGACAACCTGCGACGCTTCACCATTAAGACAATATCAGCGTAGATTCCGCTTTAGCACCGTTGGTTGAATATGAGGCCCTAGGAGTTGAAACAATTATGTGGGAGAGTCGGGATTTGTTCACGTCTGTTTCAGAACCAAGATCACGCAACGCGCTACAATTATCCAGTGCTTGTTCAATAAAATATAAGTCAATAAGCCGTCACTGATCTGAATTTTTAACGTACGCCCCAAGGGTGCAAGGCCGATGTGAACATCTCGTTTTATTCGTAAGTGCTCATTTCATTTGGAAATTTGTCTGAAGAGTACTTTAAGTGTAAAAGGTTTTTTTTTTGTTTGCGAATGTAGGCCAATCGGCTCAAGCTCGAATTCTGGTGTTTTATATTGCTCGAAACGTACCTTGAAGTCGCATAGCAGCCGCATTAAGGCTCATGAAAGATTGCAGGAATAATAAATAAGAAAAAACAAGGACTGGTGTATATACTTTAGCATCGAATGAATGTACGCCTGCTGTCATTGTGCTTTCTTCATTTTTTCACCATTTTCTAAGTCTAAGGGATATTTCTTCAAGACGCGATGATCGCTACGTATTTGAATGCCTTGGTCGCAGGTTATATTTTCTTATTTTGTCGTTTATTTTTTGTCGACTGTACTAATATCTGGGGTTCAACGTCCCAAAACCACGATATGATTATTAGAGACGCCGTAGTGGAGGGCTCTGGAAATTTTGATTACCTGGGGTTCGTTAACGTGCACCTAAATCTAAGTACTCGGGCCTCAAACATTTCCCCCTACATCGAAAATGCAGCCGCTGCGGCCGGGATTCGATCCCGCGACCTTCAGGTCAGCAGTCGAGCGCCATATACACTAGACCGCCGTGGCGGGGCGGTGTCGACTGTACTTGCTATTCTCTTATATGCACTGGGGACGCGTGTATAAGATCAATAGCGCGTCCTGCAAATCAACTTCGTCTTGAAAGCAACTGCTCTCGAGGAAAGCGTACTCTTAATTGCCGAGTTCTTTCGTATGCTAGACTATGCAAGTGCTGCTTGCCCCTCTTGCCTGTACTACTACTACTACTACTACTACTACTACTACTACTACTACTACTACTACTACTACTACTACTACTACTACTACTACTACTACAACTACTACTACTACTACTACTACCACCACTACTACTACTACCACTACTACTACTACTACCACTAACTACTACTACTATTACTGCAACTACTACTTCTGCTATTATTGTGACTGATAGTCTGAATGATAGTTCGAAAGAATATCGTAAGCCATGTGTTATGCGCAGTCCTTATCGATCATGAGCACTACTTAGCCTTTATTAACCAGCTTACCTGCGTGCCCGACTGGGGTGTGCAATGTTAGACATGCGCATATTTTTTTTTGAGAACTCGTGTTTTTGCATTGCCAAGCTGCCTTAGCTGGTAACATTTGTGACGTCGAGGATGACATCTACGTTTGCGGAAATTTCAGCGTCAAAGCTCACTCTTAATATGGGCCCATTAACGAATGAGAGGTTTGTGAAAAAGGTTCATAAAGCGCAGACACATTGCAAACGTCACCAAAACTTACCATAACAAAACATATATCAGAACGCACTGCGCGGGGCCGCATGAATATCAGTCTAAAAGGTTTAGAAGAGAAACATGGGCGAGTTGGTCGACATTTATATTTCAGAACCAACAGCTCTAATTAGACAAGTTAGTCTTAAATTAGCCTAATGAGACAATTCATTTGTTCTCATCTACGTAGAAAAGTGTCGGACTCTCGTTAAGGCGTGTAGTTCATGTTGCGCGAAATACCCGGAGGAGCACGACCGAAAAGTTAGGTTTGAAATGACTTTTCTGCCCTAAGCTATCTGGTCACAGAATTGTATCGCTTTTGCAAGAATGCGCCCGTAATCACCCTCATTTTTAGTCTTAGTGGCAGCCAATACGGAATCATCTTAGATGCTGTTTAAAAAAAGTTACGAGCACGTTAATAAAGTAAACATTACACACTTCAGAAAAATACAGGAATGTCGCTGTTTGCAATCCAGAAAAAATACCAAGAGATCACTTATTCACTTTTAGCACGAACACATAAATTCACGTGAAGCGTTTGAGACTGTCATTTTGAGTTTTGTTGTTGTTTGTGTCGTAAAAACGGTAGCTGATGAACTAAGAAAAGTGATGATAAGGTCGTGCTACCTTGTGAATTTACTGGAAACGCGTTATTCAGAACCCATGGAGAATAACGCAGCGGTCGTTTCAAGTAATTTTCCGGCGCCATAATAAGTCAACTGTTATCAGCCCGTTCACTGCAGCTGACACGCACGGACTATTGGTTATCGCGCTTTCGCTTCCAGATACTGTAGCCACCGCTGTTTTAAAAAGTTGTTAAAGGACTCGAATGCAGCCTGCTCATAGACATAAATGACACTGCTAAACATTCTGGTACGAAACCTCCGATACCTTTTGCCTAAAAGCTAGTCTGTGGCACATAAATACTAACAGCTGCGTCTCACTGTATTTCGACAATTTATCTTCCCGCCCTTTTGAAAGTCCCGTTAAAAGAGAAATTAACCAACGGAATTCAAAACTGAAGGCGTATAATTGCTCAGGTGGGCAGGTTTTCAGTAAGCGTCCTGTAAGCTGTAAGCACCCTTCAGTAAGCACCCTCTTGAAGTACGTAATTCGTGCTCACTTGTACAAGGTGCTTGCCTTAAAATGTACAGCTGTAACTGTTTCATCGCAATGAAAGGCATAAAATAAAACAGCTTGCATATGGCTCGAGATCTCTTCTGCGAACACGGTATGGCCTGTGCTGGCAACTTCAGAATAACTGACACGTGTTGCACAGAAAAGTGGATTAAACTTTCCTTGCAGCATTAACAACAACAACAGAAAAAGAGTTCACGGTCAGGACACTGTGGTACTAATACTCGCTTACAGCCCAACTCGTTCGTAAGAATTTATTTATAATTTGGTAATTACTACATTTTTGCTTGTTTTGTAATTCATCGAATAATTTAAACTATAAATCGTAAAAATTATCGTAATTATCGTAAACTATAAATCGTAAAAATCGTATAAATTATAAATCGTAATTTATAATTTTTTTCGGTAATGTGCGGTAGGCGCGCGCCATTGAATAACCTCAACCTTGTACGCAACACGTTTGTAAATTACAACACTGTCCTTTCCTTGTTCTTACTGGTGGGCGCATAATAAAACAAGAGAAACCTATAGAAGAAATTTTTAAAAACACTTGCTAGTGAAGAACAACTGCGTGTGAAGAGGGGAAGTGGCCGCTCTCAAACAATGAGTTCAGCTTGTTCCATTCACTGTGTGCTGAGGAAAACAGGCTCGGCAAGGTTGGGACAAAATTAATGCAAATGTTACTGATTGCATATTAGTTACTGTTCAGGTAATTTTCTGGAGGAGTAATTTGTAAATGCAGTCAATAATATTCCGAAGCAAGTAAATGCAATTGTGTTTTGTGGTATTTTCATTAATGCAAGGTGCTGTAATACAATAGCTTTAATACAGTAGTTGTTGTAGACGACCTAGCGGTGTTCCTAAATTCATATAAATATAATATATATAGGTGTAGAAGTTTTACATCCCAAAAACCACGACATCATTATGAGGGACGGCGTAGTGAAGGGCTCCGGAAGTTTTTACCATCTGGTGTTCTTTAACGTGCACACAAATCTAAATACACGGATATCTAGCATTCCGCTTCCATCGAAATGCGGCCTCCGCGGCCTCCATTCGATTCCGCGACCTTCGGGTCAGCAGTCAAGCACCATAACTAAAAGACTGCCATCGCAGGTTGTCCAAAGAAATGCTTACATGGTGACTAACATAACCGAAATTGTTAAAAAAAAACTGCGTCGCCGTATCTGTTCTTGTTCTTCCAGAATAACACAAGTTCACAGAATAAAAATGCCCGACTCATGGACTGCCCTAACGAGCTACAAAGCAAATAACTACTTGAAATTACACAGCGACGTCTGTCACATAGCCGAGCTAATAACTTGCGAGATAAAAGCATCTATTCTGCGGAAATGAAAAAGCAAGAAAGATGAGGAGGACATGCGAGTGCTGTGGATTCTTTTCTTTTTTCGTTCGTTTGTTTGTTTGTTTGCGTGTTTGTTTGCTTGGTAGGGGGAGGGGGGTGATTATGTGAAAGGGGGCATAAGGCGTGGTTCGGCTTAACGCATGCTGGACTTAACAGGCGAAAATTGCGGCAATCTCTAACGCGTTATATTAAATCATGAGAGCCGTGTAGTTTACTAATACTTTTCGACGCGGTCAACTTGACTTCTTAGAACATTTGCTAATTTCGGATAAAGATGAACGTTTAATATCAACCTCCGAAAGCAGTTTAGCATATTTGACGCTGTGTCAAGGTTGCCGTGTTAAAGCAGGTCGTGCATTCGTAGTGTCAACTCACGCCGCGACTTTTTTTCGGCAAGGCAAAACTTCAACGGCGTATCCACGCTGGAATTTCTTCATTGGAACAGAAGAAATATAAAGCTTTTAAAACTTTGGTTGAGCTCTCCTTTAACAAGTACATGCCAGGGAAGCAGTTTATTGCAGTCATTGAGTCGGCGGGGCTAAGTCTAATTGTCGATACTGCACAGGCCAACAAACCAGCAGTCATCAGTTGCTTGACAATGTAAAAGCCTAAACACAGAGCGGTGGCAAACGTAGAACCTATGCGATTAATATCAAAACACACCTTCATCAACTTCACAGAAAACGCACGAGTACATGGTTGCAGTTAAATCTGATGTATAAACTACGTTAAAATGTCGAAATATACATTGATCAATATTGAGCAGGATCCAATTGCAGCTATTTCCCGCCTTTTCTAATCCGTCTTGGTGATACAATGTGGCCCCAAGAATGAACGGATCTGAGAAGGGACGAAGTGCGTCACAACTGCTTTCTTTTCTTTTTGCCGATTCACTGCACGAGCTTAAATTATTAAAGCAGGTATTTGATAAACCCTATTTCTCCTAAGCACTAGAAGTACTCTATTTTCTACTGTGATATTTCAGAACTTAAACTATTGTGGCTGCTTTAGTTATATTAATAATCCTTCAATATAAGTATACACCAGAATAAAATGATCAAAAGTAACAATTGCGCTATATGTCACAGCAAATACTTCAAGTAGAGTTGCTCTGGTAAATTCGAATAATCGCCACAGAACACATGTCTATGATTCTATGCATATGAGAATGCAATAGCATTTCAGCGTTGGCGTGTACTGCGACGTGCCTCATAACTTGATGTATATTTAGTGGTATGTTTATTGTGACTGGTTCAAATGTAGTTACACTGAGCAAGAGGCACGAATTACTAAAGACAAAGAAAACAGGGCAGCAACTATACGCAGTTGAAAATTTGCGCACATACTTGTCCTGTTCTCTGTGTCCTCAGTCCTTCGTGCCTTTCACTAAGCGCAACTACATTAGAATGCCGTACGAACTAGCCCAAATTGCAGCTTTGTTAAGAATGATTCGACAGCACTGAATGGAGTCATGGTGTTCCAAAAAATAATCTTTCCCCATGGCTGGAACTTAGATACAGCACAGCGTGAATTTTCGCCTAGTTACCTGTTGCTACCAGATTGATGATATGAATTCAACATGTGGACAGAGAGCATTTCTACCCGCTGCTTGCGTCGAAAGCCAGCGTGATCTTGACGTAAAGTGTAATGAGCCGAACAGGCCCGGTGTATCAACCAGAACCTTGCAGCCAGAGGGGGACCGATATTATGAGGTCTTATTGGTAATCTTGGGTAAACTTTGTATACTCCGACTCACGACAGCAGCCCCATGCTCGTAAGAAAGTAGACCTTACACCACAGTTATTCATAATAAAACATCTAAGGCAGTCCTTTTGTTGAGCTTATCATTAGCGAAGGCAGCCAGCGAACTTCAAATAGGAATTACGAATGAAAAGCTGCGTGAATTTGAACTTGGCAAGACTATAGTGTTACGATTATAGTATTATAGTATTATAGCATTATAGTAAAATATTTAGTGTTAGTTGTAGCCCCCTCACGGCTAGTTGTATCCTATCGCCAAAATAACTGCCGGACTTTCACTATGTGATATCACTGGGATCACTGTGCTCTAAAGGAGCCAGCACTGCTGCCGGGCTCAATTACGATTGACAGCGACGCTGCCAGAATGTCATGTCGCGATGGATATCATAACGGTTGTTAAGCGCATTACCGACAGCGATTTCAGCAAATAACGACGTGATAACGCGCCATTTAATTACACTAATGGAGGTAGCGCGCACTCACGTTAAGCCAGAGCGCACCGAGAAAGCCACGCTGACGCCTGAAGTTCAGTTACGCGGAGTTTGCGCTCTGACGCCTTTATATATGCAGTCGCTGTGCTTCCGTCGTGCATCGCTTTCAAAGGGGGTGTTCTTACGAGGAAGTACCTTAAACGGAAGAGGATGGACGATTGCCTGTCGCTTTCTCGCGAGCCCACGCAAAGAGAGCAAACGAAGCTGAGGGGCAAGACGGCTTGAAAAATTGAACGGAGGAGAGGCGGCCTTGGCACTCGCGCTTTCTCGGCGCGTGTCTGGACGGTGTAATCGATGTGCTTGCAGCCACCGGTTCTCCCGGTTAGGCATCCACTCTTCCTCGGGACGTCCCGCTTCTTGTCGACGGCAATCGCGTGCCGCTCAGGATATCCACGAGACGAGGCGCGGCTCTCAGCCGTGCACGTGTATCCCTATCACCTTTGAAAAAAAAAAAAGCATGGTCCGCGCTGAGCGGTACGTCCTTTAGGGTCGAGTTACTTGGCGCGACTACAAAGCAATTCATTCTTTTGGTATGAAGTCATCAGTTCAAACAGACGAATAAAAATAAGGTCAAGCAGACTTTGACATGTTTAGGGGTCTTGTTTTCTTGCATGATTCCAATTAGTGTTTCCATACTTTTCATGATTGCAATGTAACATTTTTTTTCTCTTCAATTTAATATCATCCGCTCTGCATAAATTCTGGTATGTTATACCCAACGCCCAAAGTGCAGCGTACCGAACACATGATCCTCGAGTGCCTATGTCATCCCGACACACACTTTTTTTTAACGGAGTGAAATTAGCGCAAATAAGGACGGACACAAAGACGAGGCAGACAAGGACAGGTGCTACTGACAACTGTTTATTGAGAAAAATGGCCACCGAATCATGCACTGTATCGCGCATGCGCCGAAACGCATCATGCATGCACCTCAAAAATAGCTTGATGAAACCACAGATCAAAAGATCGCTCTGTATCGAATCGTATTCCGAAGAATGCAGTCCTACACTCTTAATCTTGTTCCACATAGGTTCCACTTAACACAGTGTTCGAAGTGAGTTAACCGTAACAGACATGGGTCTTATGTGGAACTGGGTTGATTCACGTGCTTTATCCGGAACATTAGCAGTTTTTTCTTTTAGTTTTTGCTTAGTTAAGTGGAACAGGTCATATTTAACCTAAAGCAACAATTGGTTCCAGTTACCGAATGGCGTGCTTTGCCACTTGTTCCACTTAAGACGCTGAGGCAACGTCGTATCTGGATCGTGTGTTCCATTCATATATTTAATGCGCATATGTGTAGACTTTAATCAAGGACGTGACGAGTCGGCCAGTGTGGTGTGCCCCGAGACCGCATGCGCAATTCCTCATTTTACACCTAACGTATACTTCAGGTATAATCAGATATAATACGAATACGTATACATGTAGTAAAGATCCCCACCCAAGCACTCAGCACAGATGGTTAACCAGCGAACCTTAAACGTGCGGCCCCGATGCTTATTACGGGGTTAATCCCGTCGACTCGTTAAAGCCTTTTCTTCATTATTAGTCACGTCTGTCCAGAAATTTTAATTGACGTTTGACGCCCGTGTGTTCCCTTTTTCATATTCAGTGGACCAGCGGTGACTATAGCTTGCCCACTTTCTGTGGTACATAAACGTTAGCATTTCTTGCGTACATATATACACAGGAAGGACTACTTTTGGTTTCACCTAGCCATATTGAACTTCGCAGAAAAACTCATAAATTTAAGGGAGAAATCATCAATTTAGGAACATGTGAACAGGCTTAATAATTTGAGCGCTTGGCAGCATCTCCCATGCATAGCCGTGCAGCTTATATTTCTGAGCGCTGAATTTTCCACTTCATGAAGGCTACATAAGAATAGCAACACGCGGAGACGTTACTCCATTGCGGATGCATGCCAGAGCGAAAATCTATGTCCATGGATGCCAGCTAGTTTACTAGCCAACGCGATGACTTATTTAAATTCTGACAATTTCATACTGCCTTTTCAGCTGGAAATGCTGATCACATCTTACTTCATTAAGATTACTTTCCCGTTCGCTAGAATTGTGCAATAATGTGCGCTCGCGCTCTTTTTTTTTCTTAGAGATTATATCGAAGAAAAAATACATTATCTACGCCTTTCGCCTTGTTAAGCTAGACGACTTGTACACATAAAATTATAGTATACCAAAAGAAAAAAAAAACCGCCGTGCATTTCTCATCTCCGCCGACGTAAGTAAATTGTTATACCCGTTCTCACCTTTTTCTCTTTCGTTTACATTATATAGAAAACAGAAGCTCTTAATACAAAAGCCAATAAGACACACCGTTTCCAGGTTAATGGGGACATGAACTACACTTTTGATAAATGGCTTATGTCGTATTTACCTCAAACGGTCCTTCGTGCATGTATTTATACTCATTTTGAATGTTTAGCCCCGTGGCAATGCAAGCGAATAAAAATGAGAAAAAAACTTAAGTAAACCGTTAGGGTATAACCTGCCTTTCGCAGTCGCGCCTTCTACAAAAAATGCAACGTGCGCGTCCGTACGAACAATAAACTACATTCAGCGCACCCCTTTCTCCGATTACGAAACCACTACAGTGCTGCAAAGGAACAAAGCACACCAAGATCTGGACTGACGTCGGAAAAGAAACGACTGCAGCGCCGCCGTGTCTCCCTGCAGCGCATTTTGTGAGAAAAGAGCGCGCTATAGCCGACAATCGTTTACTAGCGGAGCGTTGTGGAGGCCATAGAGTTTCCTAAAATTAACTAGAGGGGACTCTGGCGCTGCGATCGTTCAGCTACCATGGGAATGATGGGTAGTACACAAGTTTGCCTAGTCTTCGTGCTTGAGGCTTCAAACGTACTTGTGGCTTTGTTTATTGCTGTGTTTTGGCGTTCGTTTCGGATAAAAGAATAGACCGTTGTGAACTTCGTGGCCAGGTTTGATTTGGTTAGCCTAAAAAAGTTAAAGTGGTGAAGTGGAACTGCTGACTTTTGCTGAATTTAGTTTTGCGACAAAGCGGATGCAGCCGACGCGGAGCCAAACGAAGCCGAAAGAACGAAGTTTAGACAAATTTGTGTACTACCCATCATTCCCATGCTGGCTGAAGCGTCATGCGTTGCAGCTCCCATAGACACTATCGCCAGAGTTCCCTCTAGTAAGTATTTGTAGGAAACTCTATGGTGGAGGCTACAGAGTTACGGTGGCAAATGCTTCGCTAGTTCTACTTACTGAGACACAGCACTATAGAAGCAATAGAAGCTTGCCCGAGCCTGCCGCCCCGCCGTTTTTACAGCGAAAGCTGTTATGAGATCATTTCACCAGCCGTTTTTGGCGCCGTAGTTGTCCGCCGCCGGTGTCCGTAACCAGTATCGCTCGAAATAAGAAAAAAAAAACTAAATAAGAAAAAAATTCCAGGATGGAACGAGGTTCGAACCTGGGCCCTCTGCGTGGGAGCCCAGTATTCAACCTCTGAGCCATGCCGGTTTTTTTTGTTTTTTTTTTTGCTTTATTGCCTGCTTCCAGACATAAACCACATCACAAACACATAGAATAAATAACATCAAATGTTGTCCGTCCTACTGGACAGACCTCAATTTTAAAATTCCTTGAGCACTGTCAAGGATTCCACTCTCGATAACCACTCAGGTACAATCTCCTGCGTTTTCTGCAATTCAACAAATTTCGACATACACTCTCGAAAGTACATTCTTGCGGGCCTTGCATCTGGATCGCGGTGAAATCCTGCCATACGAACCCGCCATAGACAGTGGAGGCCGGTTAACATTATTAAGTCTAACGGCAATCCATTCTCACTATCTATTGGGAGAAACCTGATACCGTATTGATCTAACGGGAATTCCTTCTTGATTGTCCTCTGTAGTACATCCCAAAAGTACACGCCCTCCCAGCAATGTAAGAAAACATGGTCCATAGTTTCTGGCTTATTACAGATAAGGCAGTCTGAGCCCCAAGGTAAGAAAAAACCACGCTCCTCAAGGACTACCTTGACATGCAATGTGCCTGTGTGAAGCTTAAAGAAGAAGGACTTCGTGGAAGGCGCCACTTGCATTCTTTTAACCCTTTTTAGCACGTCCTGCCCTTGGCCTCTACTGTGCATGGCTCTGTACAGAGGGACGGGTAAAATTGCATCACACACATCTTTGTACAGCTTTTTACGTGACACTGAGAACAGATACTCATTAGAAAATCTAACAGACAAAAAGCGAATACTTAGAATCACCTCCTTGAGATACCCGCAGACTGCGCCATTCATGTGATCTGTACCAACTACATATCCAGGTAGAGCCCTGATGAGCCTCAATTGGCACACCGTGCGCAGGAAAGGGTCACTCACATTAAGGAAAAAGAAGAACCTGTTTATGATTTGCCGAATGAAAAGATGTGGCAGTCCCAGACCTCCTTTCTTTACTCGTCTAAACAGATTGGTTCGACTGCATCGTTCCCAACTAGAGGCCCACACGAAAATTGCGAAGACACGATGAAATTTCTGTATATTTGCCCGTGAACAATGCAATACCTGCATCACGTACCACAGTTTCGACGCGAAGATTAAATTGCAAACCGTAGCTCTTGAGAACATTGATAGGTGATTACCCTTCGACCTATTCGCTTTCAAACTGAATTACTCTTGCCTGTTCTTGCCAATAGTTATCATTGTCTTTGTAGTATTCGAGCGGTACACCTAGATATTTGGCAGGTGTCGTCCCCCACTTAACATTGGCGAAAAATTCTGGTCTAGATGACCACACTCCGTGCCAAAAACCCAAGCACTTTCCCCAATTTACCAGACTACCAGTTGCATTGCCGAAATTCTTTACTACAGTGATAACCTGTGCAACACTTTCTTTGTCGGTGCAACAAACTGCGACATCGTCCGCGTATGCCAGAATTTTGACTTCTGATGCCTGCAACCTAAAGCCGTGAATGCTGCTGTTTTCACTTATTGCCAAGCACAGGGATTCTATGTAGATGCTGAACAGTAGAGGGCTAAGCGGACAGCCCTGACGGACGGCTGTGGACAACCCGTTTTCAGTTGGCTGCGAGACCGGTCCACCGGGCGGCCCCGGAGGCGTCTAGCGTTACGCTAGACGTGCTAGGTAAGCGCCATGCTCCGGGCCTACCTCACCCGCAATTATAAAAATGGCTCCTGAAGCATTTCTTAGGTTTGCTACTCTGAATGTTAGAGGCTTTGCTTCTAGAAAGAAGCAAAGCCAAGTGTATCGGTTGTTGGTGGAGAAAAATCTGGATATATTGGCCGTGCAGGAGACGAAAGTGGAGGGTGAGGAGGAGACTGGGAGCATGGTGCGCAAGTTCACGTCGCGAGGCTGTGTTCTTTTTGTTAGAAAACTGCCTGGTCTCGTTGTGCAAAATGTATTTTCATGTCCTTCAGGCCGATTTGTATTGTGCGACATTGCTTATAGTGACAGCGAATGGCGCGTTCTTTGCGTCTATGCTCCGACTACCGTGCAGGAACGCTCAGAATTTTTTTCTAATTTTCGGCAGTACATGTGCAATGAGAAGAAGATCATATTGGTAGGGGATTTTAATTGTGTATTGAAGGAAGGAGATAGATCAAGCAGTCGCAAGTTTAAAGACAAAAGCAGTGATGTCTGAGCCATGCCGGTGCTTGAAACTGCTTTGCAAAAAGGTCCTATACAGGCTTCATGTCGGGAAGGAACCACATTAGCATATGCAATATAGCGTGGTTGAAGAGTAAAATAAGCACCAAGCGTCGCACAACGCGAATTATGTAACCAGGCGTCATACAATGCGAATTGCGCAACGAGTAGGTTGTTGAATGCTTCCAACCCATTACAAAGAGCTCTGCCATAATTCTTCATCGTCATCACGCACATCATCAACGAAGTACGCATAATGCCTTACATGCGTTTAGCAGGTACCAGGGCTGTCTGTAAAATGACGAAAAATGGCACAGTGCCTACTGCCCTACTTCTCAAAAATTACAATGATTTATAGCGTAGTGGGTTCCTCGCAGTGCACTTCTGTTGGTTGCCAAGGAAGCCCATAAGGCTCCCATGATCCATTCCTCAGGGTCTCAATAAAGTCATTTCTCTCTCTCTCTCGCTCTACGTTTCTCCGGTTAAAGTGTGTTATAAAGCGTGGTGGGACAGTTAAATAACGACCGGGCGTCACACAACATGCATTACGTAACTAGTGGGTCGTTTAAAGCTTCCAACCCATTACAAAGGGCGCAACCATAATTATTCATCGTCATCAACCGCCGCATCAACAAACTGCATATAATCGCTTACACATGGTACCTCGCTTCTTCGCAGAACAACGAATAATGTCGCGCTGGGTGCTTCCAAACTTCCCAAAAATTACGCTTTGTGGCGTAGTGGGTACGTTGCTAATGTACCTGTATTAGTAGACACAGGAGAGTTTATAACGCGCTCTAGAAAAGCCGCTCTTCCAGCTTTCGCTGTGACTGTGCTGCGCTTTCCGCGCAGGCCTGGCGTTTTTTTGTGCCGGTGAACGTGCGTGCTTTGTCGAAGATTTGATCACGCTTGTCTACATAGTTCCGGATATTCTTGGACCATCGTTCACAAGTTTTTCTGTTTACGCTCCTGGCGTTTCATTCAGCGGTCACTTCAGGTGAGTGGTGAACGTTTATACTGCTTCTAAATTAGTGACGAGTCGGGGTATAAATGGGGATCCCCGGCATGCTTTCCGCCATTCTGCCCGCTGCCTTTCATCTCGTAATGTTTTGTGCGGCTTGAACGTTTCAACGGCCGCAGCATAATGAAAAAAGTTTACGCGTGTTGTAGAAGGCTGCATGAACGCACAGACAATTGTAAATAGCGTATTCGTAGCCCCATGTAGCTCTTTTATGTGCAAAATCAGTTGAGAAACTGCGAACTTTAGAATGTCATTGACGGCAGGGACAGTGTTCCGGTTAGGTGCGCGCAGCTGTGAACTCGGGTCACTGAGAGGTTTGCTATATTAAACAGTTTTTGTAGGGGAGTTTCAGTGAATGACATCGTTTGCTTCCATAATAGCGCTCGTAAGCGAGCTAGCAGAATTCGCGCTGGCCTTTCTTGCATTCCTGGCTGACCTCTGCAGTCTTTCCAGCGAAATGGTACGCATCGCGCTCAGAGACTTCATGACTACATTTTTTTTGTGAGAAAAGAGCGCGCTATAGCCGACAAGCGTTTACTAGCGGAGCGTTGCGGAGGCTACAAAGTTACGGTGGCAAATGCTACAACGTATTGCTCAGCGTAGTGTTTGATGCGAGGTTCGACTTTTTTATTTGGCGTGGTATCGTTTGGTGCAACTGCTGCTGCAACCACAAACGCCTGACTTCTTTCTTGTGTCCATGTTTGCACGCCCTGTCTTTTTAGAATGAATACTTACCAACTAGCTCAGCTCTCTGTTATTCTATGCTGCTGCAATCTCTTCAAAAAGCGCTCGAGCCTAGCGCGAACTTATCTGAGAATAATAACCGAAAATTATTTTTGTAGCGCTACTTCCCACACAACCAAGACACGTTTTTAAAGCATTCAGTTTTATGTGAGCATGTTATGGCCCACTGCAGCTAACGTAATAACGAACTTGCTGTGGCGGTACTGACTAGAGCAGGGGTCGGCAAACTTTTGAGGCAAAGGGCCGAGTTGCACGAAGTCGACACGGCGGGTCCGGACGGCATGTCTAAGGCGGGGAGGGGGAGGGAGGGGGGTGCCAGAAAACTGGTGAATTTACAATAATGTACAAAATTGAAGTAAAAATCATGTTTATTTTCAGCACGCATGTGACGAGGTTGCAGTTTACAAACATACGCTAACAGCAAAAACCTCATTTAAGGCCAACACTACCATGTCGACCTTCATAAAAGAAGTGGCGATGTAGGAGAGGGGGGTCCTCGCGTCGAGAGGGGGGGTTCTCGCGTCGAGTTGGGGGGTCGTCGCGTCGTACCGGGGGCCGCATCATACTATCCCGTCTAGACCTTGTTCACGCAGGCTTGCCAGTTTCTTCACAAAATTCTGTTGGCCGATCAGTACAAAAAATAATGTGCGACAATGTTGTTCCTAAAGTGAACGACTGAGGCACCTTCTGGAGATGCCGGGTTTTTGAAAATAGTCAATATTGTTCAGTTTTTGAATCAGGTATTCTTTGTTTACCATGTTATGGTCATGGAATTTTTTTACTCAAATTTGAATTATTTTGTTTTGAGGGAGACAAGCCATGAAACAGTCACATCTAAAAAAAGTTTTGACTGCTTTAGCCTGTGTATGTATACGATCATGGCTGCATTTTTTATTGTTTCTCGGCGCTGTTATGCTTCGTTGCCGTAACAATTGTCCTACAATTTCTTAACCAGCATTGTACTTGGCTATTGTTAGGCTCTTTGTTAACG
>NC_051178.1:148578621-148596713 GCF_013339695.2 Rhipicephalus sanguineus | reverse complement strand
TGATGTTGACTACACCAAACATCCTGAAAGAATGTCTGCTCTACTTGCTAAAGGACCAAAGTACAGGGTTGAGCCCGCGTTCCCGTTCACGAAATAGCGGCGTTCAATCGGCAATTGTCAAGAAAGGCGGCCCAGAAGAACCAAGAGAGGCGTCTGCTCGACGAGCTTGACTGTCGTCAAAACAGTTTTCTACCTTCAAGAACGAGCCGAGTAATGTTGGCGATGCGCAAGATTGTGGTCGATGCGAGCCCCGCGTTCCCGTTCACGAAATGGCGGCGTTCAACCGGCAATTGTCAAGAAAGGCGGCCCAGAAGAACCAAGAGAGGCGTCTGCTCGACGGAGCTGACTGTCGTCAAAACAGTTTTCTACCTTCAAGAACGAGCCGAGTAATGTTAGCGATGCGCAAGATTGTGGTCGATGCGTAAGATTACGGTCAGTGATAAAGCCTCCAAGGCGTTGGAGAAGAACTCGAGAAATAAGAGCACCGCAATTTGATTGTGTAACGACTCACAACTTTGCAAGCTTTCAAGAGACATCAGTAATGCAAAAAAGTCCACACTGAGTGTGTTTTTTACTGCTAAAACACACAAGCCTGATACACCGTTTAGAACGATATTCAGTGAAAGAGGCACTTGGAAGCTTTCTGTTAGCCAATATTTGTTAAAAGCCCTAAATTCTTTAAGCGTAAACGACCCTTTTATGACGAGCAATTCGCATGAGCTCATGCAATTTTTTCAGGATGGCCACAGCATTGGTAATGCCTTCTCTATTGATATTGAGGACCTAATTTACTCCATTCCCCATAATGGTTTTTTTGCAGCTGTGATGGCGTGCATTCAACAAAACGGCGCCATTTCCTTCCAGAACACAGCTGGCGTCACAATGAATCATTTTTAACGCTTTTATAGTTCTACCTATGGAGCACTTTTGTTTTATTTGACAGTAGGCGCTGGCGGCGCTGACTGACGCTCCCACGTTTAAATGTACATATATACCCTATAAAGTGGACGGGGGGATGGCCGCCGCGGTAGCTCAGTTGGTAGAGCATCGGACGCGTTATTCGAAGGTCGCAGGTTCGGTCGCTGCCCGCGGCAAGCTATCTTTTCGTCCACTTTTCTTTCTTCACATTTACCTTACATTACTACTACAAACATCCCCGATACTTTTCCTGGCTATATTGTCTGTAGTTCTCATTAATATTGGTGTATAACAAAGAAAACGAGCCCCTTGAAATTAACAGTATTGCCACAGTAAGACAATAGAGATTAAGCCGGATTAGTCTAGCCCGGATTAAGCCGGATTAACCCTTTGAGGCGCTATGTACACAATTGTGTACACCACATGTTTCTGCAAGTTGTATCGACCAGTGGCTAACAAAGATCAAGATACATTGAGTTTTGGATGAATTGAACTTCCTGCATAATAAATTTGTCTTTGTTTAACGTCATTTTTCAGTTTACTGTTGCATATGACCACTTTGCTGAAGACCTTACCACGTTCGACGAGTCGTTTGACGTGCCGCTACCCGCGAGCCACGGCAAAAGTATAATGTTTTTTGCTCAAACATCGACATAAACGAAAACGAATTTGTGCGACATTTCTAGCCTGGTATTTGCTTCTATTTATGCAAAAAACATGGTTGATCCCTCTCTTATAGGAATCGGTATAACACGAAAGTAAAACGTGTCTTCACAGACGTAGTTCAGCGTTTGTTGTGCATTGTTTCGCCCCGAGGGCGATGGAATGAATGCTATAGCAACAAGTTGTAATGTACGCGAAAGAACGGCAAACAGCTCGAAACTTGCAACGCGCTGCTCAAGCAGGAATGACGCACGCAAACTAACAACTGTCACTGCTCGGCAGTTAAAGCGCGCTGGTCAAATACAAAAGAGGACGCACGAAACGAACGCACAAGTATACACAGGATGAGGGCGGACTGTCACAGATGCAGCTTATTTGTTTGTGAGCAGCGCGCTCCTTTCGCAAAAGCGGCCGCTGCAGGGAGCGAAGTGACCTTCGTGCTCTCTGTAACTTGAACGCAAACTTGCGGTGAGAGCGTAAGACGTACAAGGTAAGCGCGCGCGCAGGAGCGATCACGCCCTGTAGAAGCACACGCTGATCTCAACGCGTGGGGCGACGACCTTTAAAGCGCCTGCGCTCTTCAAGCCCTTCGCGCCATCTCGCTAATGATAACGAAAACACACTGATGTACCCTGATCTCTGAGTACAACGTACAACGCTACGTTGGCTACGTACAACGTACAACGCAACGTTGGCTACGTACAACGCTAGAACTTTATCTAGTGAGGCGAGTCTAGCTGCACTATTCGAGGAATTCGAGGGTGTTAAATGGGATGTAATAGGGCTCAGTGAGCTAAGGCCTTAGGGCCTTAGGAGGCTTACACAGTGCTGAAGAACGGACACGTCCTATACTATCGTGGCTTAGCTGACAGAAGAGAACTAGGGTTGGGGTTCCTTATTCATAAAAATATAGCTGGCAATATAGAGGAATACTATAGCATCAATGAGAGGGTGATATGTATCGTACTTAAGTTTAATAAGAGGTACAACATGAAGGTGGTACAGGCCTACGCGCCTACATCCAGCCACGATGATCAACTGGTTGAACGCTTCTACGAAGACGTAGAATCAGCAATAAGTAAGGTAAAGACGCGGTATACTGCAGAGCTGGGCAGTATTGCGATACAAGTGTATCGCGATAGTATTTCAGAGATACTTTTGTGTATCTGTATTTCTGTATCGAGATACATCGGAAAAATGTATTTGTATCTCAGTAGTGAAATACTTTTACGATGTATCGCTTGTATCGCGATACAATGTACGACACGGGTATCTCGTTACATTTTCTTTTTGTCCGAAATTAGTTTACGCGTGTTTCCAAGAGGGTATGACGTTTTTTTTTTCATTTGATTTTGTGCCAAGACAAGCAAAGGCGCGCTGCCGGTCTCCGAGTGAAAGGGCGGCGATGGTTTCCCCTCAAGCACAGAAAGGCCCATGCGGTAAAGCGCGCGACGCCGCAGACGGCAGAATCGCGGAGGCAGTGTTGTCGGCCTCTGCCGACGAAAGTCGATGTCTCTCAAGACCAGTGCAGTTCGCCTAGTTTTTTTGGGGCGGCAAGACATTACTTCGTGACCCCCCGCGCGGATACCGCCTTGGAACAGAGGCTTTGCAGTGCTTCGTGTGCGCTCACTTCTCAAAGCGGCGGCACTTCTAAAAGCAGTTCCCATAGTCGCGGCGGAAGTGACTAGAAGATGGCTATCTTTGTCACGCTTTCAGCCACCTATCCAGCGTGTCAAGGTGCGTTCCTAATTGATCACAAGCGTGAAACGGTCTTTTGTGGTACCAGGCTCCCCAACCGCCGGAGGCGACTTCGCCTGTTGCGGCTTGCTGAAACGGGTCCTGGCAGCGTCGGTGGTGGTGACACCTTTATTGAAGAGTGACCCTTTCGGCCTAGGCGACTAGTGCTTGCTGTAGTTTCTGATGGGGCGCTCTGAGCAGGTGTCGCTGTTTCCACGTCTGTTTAGAGAGCTTGCAGGAGCGACTTGGGAGAGCTTACACCCTCTGACCCCCAAAGAACGTGATTTTAGGAAGCCAATTCTTGGATTGTGAGGTTTCGACATATTGGGCTCCATTGCGCGTATGTAATTAAGACCGGCCTATATGGGCAGCGGAATCTTCAGCCGTCTGACCCGGCGCCGACCGGGCCAGACGGCTGAGGATTCCGAAGATGTTACCGACTTGGGCTTCTGAGCGAACAGAACTACCCACGTGAGGGAGGAAGTGTTTCGGTATCTAGATGGCTCGAGAAGAGATGTCGCCGCGCTCCAGGGCTATCCGGCTGTGAAGGCGGTATTTATTCACTCAGCACGAATTTGTGCCCGTCTGCAGCGTTAGATAAACTTTTTTCTTGCGCGAGTCTTGTGCTGAGGCCGAAGCGACGCTGTCTAGAACACAGCGTGCTTGAGAAGCTCACACAGCAACCTACTCAGCAAAGCACATCTTATGCGCAAAGTAAATGCATGCTTTTTCACTGGTGTTCATTGGTGATTCGAGTGATTTGCTTAAACTATGCTATTTCTAGCATAGCTCATTTAGTTGTCTCCAAGCATGTCGATTTCGGTGCCAAATGTTTGTTACTATTGCTGTGAAATAGTGTACTTTTTTATTGAGATTGATACGTGTAATTATGTCATTATTACTAATTATGTACTTGGTAAGCCCCCCCCCCCCCTCTGTGATGTCTTAATGGCGCTGAGGGTACTGTAATAAATAAATGAACTGAAAGTATCAATGCGCTACAACTTTACTTACAACATTATGCTGCACTTATAAATGTCTTTGCAAAGTATGAGGATCCTTGAAATGAAAAAAAGTATTCCAGTATCTGTATTCCGGAATACTTTTTTCGTCGTATTGCGAAAGTATCTCCGAAATATCCCGTTACGTTAAAGGTAAATGTATCTCAGTATCTGTATTTTAGGCTTCCAGTCCATGTATTTCGATATCTGTATTCCGGAATACTTTTCCGAGTATCTATGCCCAGCCCTGCCACGAGCGCAACTTTTGCTCTTTCTACCTGCCAAGGATTCTTCAATCTTGTCACGTGTGTCAACCGGTACTCAATGCGGCCTCAAGCGACGTCATGTTTGCGAGACGTCGTGGCCGAAACTACAGCGGAAGCATTTAATGCTACGTCGGTGTCGCGTTGCGGCTACCCCAGCGAGTAACAAGTGACAGCGGCAGATGATTCCAAAGCTCGCCTTTTCGCCCTTGGCATGACAGCTCGGCACGTGCTCCCGATCCGTGTCTTGGCAGCGTGTTCCAAGGCGAGATAGATATGCTGCTGCTTGTTTGTTCTTTCATTTCCAGCTTTTGAAAGTGGCGACTCTGTCGTCTGCTTCAAGCCAGCTCTTCGGTGTTCAGATCCGCGAATGGTTAGCGCCTCCCTGGGTTGCTATGCAAAGATCGCTGCAGGCGATCTTTGCATAGCAACACAGGGAATGTGGTTTTTAGGAAGATGTCGGTATTCTGGCAGCAGTACTGGCAGTCTGTGGCTAGCATGGTGGTCCTGCATGGCGTCGCTGTCTTGTTCACGGTGTAGGTTTTCTTCAAGGCTTGTCCGGACTGTCCGATACATGAACGCGGAAGCACTACCACCAGACGCCACATGGTTATGACGCTAAAGAACGCAGCCGTCGAACCGAGAAAGACTGCAACCTTCAGTGGGTGAACTTGTGTTTAGGTAAACAAAAGCTCACAGTACAATGACAATGGCTAGTGTGGTCGCCCATTGTAGAGAATCACTTAAGTGTAACGCGTCGGCTTTGATGGATGCGTCATCGTACATCCCAGCTTTTTCGCCGGTGCCCGTGTAAGTTTCGCGCTTTAAGTTTGCTTCACGGCAAAGCATGCACGGCGCGCTCCCGGGTTTTTCAAATGAAACGAAGCCCCACCTCCAATCTCTTGTGCGCCTGTGCCGATTAGCTTCGATGCGCGGCCGCACCGCTAGCGCTGGCGCCCCGCGGAATGCAGCCACGCGGCGCCGCGTTCGTACCAAGAGTGGACGACACTGTACATGCTTTCCAGGCTATTCCTGCGGCTCAAGCAATAGATTATCGTCATCAATCATGTTGTAGAACATTCCAATTCATTCCGGTCCGGCTTGCACCAAGCGATAACACATGTAATCGTTTTTGTCGCTGAAACCTGGTCACACCTACAAAAAAATCAGCATGCGTGCCAATACAGAGAGTCTTCGTAGTGTTCATTACCATCTTATGGTAATCAAGTGAAATATGAACATGTTTCAATATCAGCTATATTTTGTCACAACATACTTTCGGCGGTTACGCGTTCCGTTTATTGGTGCTCTGAGTGGGAAATGCTCTACATGAAGACATTAGTGCTCGTAATATCAGGTGTGGGCATGTATAGGTGTATTCTCTAGAAATTCGGGGCCACAGGTAGGCTTCAGTGCTTACGTTATTGTACATAAGTTGGCAAACGAGGCGTGAGGATGATTTTAGGTATCAAATTTGCAAAATACTTACCGATGGCTACAGCAATCCCAATGAGCAATGTCGCGAGTAATGCTGCAGGGTGCAGGTAACGGGATCGCATCTCCGGCTTTTGCAGAAACAACGCCGACCTACGAGGGTAAAACATGTTCACAGGGATTTTCTCAGCTGCAAGTGCCAATACTTAAAAAACAAAAATACTTCTATCCGGTTGTGCCGAAGTACAATGTTGAAAATGGCGTGACTAAAGGCAAAAGAAAAAAAAAGCGGATGTTGGTTGCAGGTAGATCTAGTCTTTTAAGATATGCAAGGAAAATCCCGCGAAAAATGGGTAATCACTGTATACGACAAATGCCAATCAACTGCAGAATCATAACAGTTTTATTGTATATTGTTTCTAGCACTTCTTTCCTTCGCCTATTTTGTTCACTTCCCTTCTACGTCTTTCTCAGCGCAGTGCGCATAATTTTTCAAAAGCTTTCACTTAAACATAAGCATGTCTTATTTTTCTGTGATAAAAATTTACTAAACACGAATAATGGAAGTACAATAGCCTATGGAGACTGTAGCAGGCTCTGAATTTCAGTCATTATTTAGATCCCCTACTAAGTATTGCACACATGGTAACGACACACTTTTTGATCTTGCTCTAAAAGACATCCCGGCAACTTCAATCTGGTGTCATAGATAGACAGATCCCAGACAATTTTCCTATGTAAGGAAATGTCTAGACATTTTACTCCATTCTGAGCAATTTTTCTTTAAAGTTTCAAAACGACGTATGCTGGCAGTTTTCTCCTAGATATCCAAAACCGCTGCTAAACTTCTCGTTGAAGCATTCTAAGGTTGTAAGAAACGGTATAGCTATGTTATACTATAAATCTCCTCTCACCAAGTCATGTGAGCACAACATGAGTGCCAGCTTTAGCGCACAGGTTAAGCATCTTTTACATGTAGGTTGTCCTCGCGTTGCAGTGGCCACTGTCACTGAACGCTTAGAGAAGTCTGTTTTGTCCATATTGGTAACATTTTCTTCAAAACTGACTTCGATCAGCCTTTCTCTAACTTTAACCAAAGCAAAATCCATCTCTCCGTGTGCTAACTGATTTGCTGCCTTTTATATACCCCTAATACCAAACGGGCCACTGCATTTTCGCCAACTACCAATCCAGACAGAACCGCCTATTTCACGAAGAAAAAAAAAACCGCATTCGCCAACGCCCGCGATAGTACAAATACTCCTTTCTTACTTTTGGGCAGTACCTCGTATTCATTTTAACCCGAAAGCGTTCCTTTCGTCATAGCTGCACTTCGCATAGCCTTTGTTCTAACACTATCTTGGTGGATGCTCGCATAAGTTTTTCGTTCACTGATATAGTGCTCTGTATTTATGATGTTTAACTTAGCTAAAGTCTTGCTGTTTATTTATAACACTAATGCTTATTTCTCCAATAAAAATCATAATCTTCAAATTTTCTGCGACAATACTTAGGCTAGATATGTCATCTCATTGCTGCAATATTAACTAATTCTTGTAAATTGCTTGCATTGCCTACTAATAAAACATTCTCTTTCACATGCTCCATCGAGGCATCCTCCGTTTCATCATTTGGCCATTACGTATGTAAGCTAAGCCAAACTAAATCACTGTCCTCCAGTCATTGTTATATTCCATTGACATAAATTACGAACGACAATGGCATTAGTGTGCATGGTTGCTCGAACCAGTGATGCATTTGGAATAATTATTTTCATTCGGAGCCTTCCGAAAAAGCTTTCACGGGTTGTCCCTGAAACAGCTGTCATCAGTTCCCCGAAATTGTCGTGTAGGCCCTCGCGCATCACATCCTCCTGTAGCCTCTCCAGTTTCATGCTCTCGTAAGTGCCCTTAATAACTAAAGGAACCATACATAACTTTATATTCTTAGGTGCTGCAGTTCCTATGCACTGAACGAGTGGAAACATGTTGTCCTTTAACCTTCTACCTAGTCTGAACCCACTATGTAGCTCCCATAATATATCAGAAAGCCTCGCGCCACCTCACCTGTTGAATCAGGCACTACCACCAAGGCCTGAAGCAGCCCATCACCACGCGCAATGTAACAAGAAGAGCTCTTTCACAATAATTCTCCAAAATGCTGTGTTTATACTCATCCAAGTTGCCCGGCGTCGCGTGACTGAGCTCTCATGGATGACGGCGCTTGGTCCTCTTCGATTCGGTGCAGCGCCGCGCTTTCGTCAACACCGAATTAAGCACGAAATGCTTGGGACTCCCATTGTCGGCGACCATCAAGTAACATTCGGCCAGATGCTAGAGCAGATATCCGGGCCTCGAAACAAGAATATCCGGGCATAGTTTCGAGAACAAAACGAGAGCATTCGCCAACTAGTCTGAAGCTAACAAAATGCCGCTCTGGCCCCAACCCTTTCTACAGGGCGGTAATACATATGCTAGTTACTGCCCAAAAAAGTTTCAAAAAGATTGCTTCCGAGTTCTATTTAATGTTTGTTCACAATATCACTGAAGCTGTAGGACTCTTGAAGATTTATTTGCTATTTCCCATAGCGATGTTATAAAGGCAGAGATACACGGCACTTCACACAGGACTGACAACTTTCGAGAGATGGTACAACGCTGCGTGACCACGCCGGGAGCTTTCGACGCGGCGCGGGTGGTGTTTGGCCAAGACGAGAGCTCAGAACAGGTTCCTTCTAACTTATTAAGCTTTCATGCCTGCGTAGCAGTTCAGGCCTGCATCCCCAACCATGGATGAAGGGAAGCTAAGGAGAGACTCTCGCTATCCGAGCTGCATAGCAAGAAGTGTCGCGGAAGTCACGTGCTTTCGAAAAGGGCTACTGGGATTCATTGGTCAAGCCATCGTCTCATATGCGTCGGTACGATCGCGCTTTAACAAAGCCGGCGAGCTAGAGTTGCGAATTCGATTTTTAACAAGAGACCTGTTTAAGGTCGCCGTTGGCCCGTTACGGGTGAACAGAAATGATCATCATCATGAACTGTCACGCGCTCTCTTCGATCTATTTTTCCTCTTCGTCCTCTTCTTCATCTGTTTCGCTCCCAGAACATGTGCGCCGATTGGTCCGGCATGATATGCAATAACTCTTATGGTTACAGAAAGCGAGAAGGAGAAAAAAAGAGAGGAAGAGATAAAAATAAATAGAAACAGAAGAATTGTTCGTGAAAAAATTTGGTGAGGTGGGACTCGAACCCGCGTTCCACTATCAGAAGGCGAGCATCGCAAACACTCGGCTATCCAGGCATGCTAGCCCTTTCAGCCCTGGATTTTTTATTTTGACCGGGGACATTTTTTGTGCGTGTTTTCCTAATAGTTAGGACCTCAGAAGACCAAAAACGAAAAATTGAGCCAGTGGTGCAAGTATTTATGGATTAATTAGCATGGAATCAAATTAGGTCATCAGGGCTCAGTGGTTTTGAAATTAGCAAAATGGCTTCCTTATTTCTGCTACTCACTAGAGTACACAAAATGTGAACCACGTCTCATTTTTCAGTGTGATACTCCTTGAAACATCTTCTGTACGACGTCCCGAAAATGGCGCTTAAGCGCCTCACCTGACCCGCCTCGGCGTCACCCATGACCTCCGTCAAGCTTTTTCTTTTTTGCGGTTCACATCTCCGCAAATATGTCGCAACATTGGTGTCAATCACAGTGGGGATCATTGAAGAAGTATGTCCCCAAGAATGTGAAGGTTTGGTTTCATTTCCGAGGTGCTAGTGGAACTTTTGTGCGGTGTCGTCAATTGACGACGCCAGGGTCGAAATGGCTAGAAGAGAAAACCATAGCCTTGTATAGTATAGTATAGTATAGTATAGTATAGTATAGTATAGTATAGTATAGTATAGTATAGTATAGTATAGTATGGTATAGTATACGAAGGGGTAGGAAAGGGAATTGAAGGTGCGGAGGAAGGAAAGGGGGAGGGTAGAGAGTAAAGCATAGTGTAGTGGCACGCTGTAACTCCCGCTTAGAGCAATGCGAGCTCCGAGCGGTGCGCTGAGTGCGGCCCCGCTCGCAGCGCCCGCACCGCGTGTCGCAATACGCGCGAAATAAAGATGATGTTCTCTCTCCAGCGATCATCGTGTGATGACGTACATTCCGCTGCTCGCCTCTACGCGTCACTCTATAAGCAACGTATATCACGTTCCCTATAGCGTGATGACCGGACCTGATGGGCATAGGCGTGCGCAGGAGGGGGGGGGGGGGGGCAGGGGGCGGCCGCCGCCCTAGTCACCTAAGAGAGGGCGGGGCGCAAAGTCTGCCCCATACATTGACTTAATAGCGAGGGGGGCGCGCTGCGATGAAGATTCGCCTCCCTTCGCCCCCCCCCCGCTCTCCCTGAAGGGGAGCCCAGCGCACGCCTATGGCGATGTGTAGAAACACGAGCACGACAGCGGACAACGGCACACGACGACAGCAGCCGCAGTCAATGGTGGGAATCGTGAATCAAGCAGGATGGAATACTGGGAGAGTTGGTGCAAATTCATCGTGGCTTTATTTGAATCTTTCTCGATTTTTCAGTCACGGACGATTTTTCGCTCACAGGCGTCGGTAGCGACGCCGACACCGTCGCCGACACCGGAATTTCTGCTGCACGAGCTCTCTAACGCTATCGCGTTAACACAGACGGCGACGAGAAGTGGACACTGCAGCGCTCTGTCGTGTCCACTTCTCGTCGTCTGTGTTTTTCGCGCTGTTAACCACGATGAATCAAGCCCTCGCCGCGAACACGGAAGCCGTTTTCAATGTGCAGGTGCGGCTGCCGCTATTTTGGACGAAGAACCCAGCGGCATGTTTCACTCAAGTAGAAGCTTGATTTCGCGCGTATGGAGCCCCGCAGTGCGGCCGCTGTAAGCGGGGGCGCACTCAGCGCACCGCTCGGAGTTCGCGTTGCTGCAAGCGGGAGCAAGGTCTTTCCGCTCCACATATAATAGAATGAGAAAGAGAGAAATAGAGAGAAAGAGCACCAAAGGAAAAGAAAGAAAGAAATAGAGAGAGGGAAAAAAGAAAGAACAAGGACGCAATCGAAAAATAGAGATAGATAGATAGATAGATAGATAGATAGATAGATAGATAGATAGATAGATAGATAGATAGATAGATAGATAGATAGATAGATAGATAGATAGATAGATAGATAGATAGATAGATAGATAGATAGATAGATAGATAGATAGATAGATAGATAGATAGATAGATAGATAAGAAGAAGGGTGAAGGGTGACAGTCTATTGTCTGTGAGCAAGGTACTCGTCAAAGACGACACCAAAATGCCTGCAAACTCGTCAACGGCGGTGTCCGTCTACTGCGCCAGTCTTACCGACACCGTTGCACTCCTCTCGCCATCTGACCGTGTCTGCACGAGGACAGACTTGCTGGTGCCTTTCGCGACCGGGCAAGTCACTCGAGGCAGCACGTCAATTTTTGTTATCTTGCCATCTCCGTACAGTGTTACGTTGGTGCGAGGAGAATGTGTCGGCAGCGTGGAACCCCTCGAAGACGCACAAGTTATGGACGAACCAGATGACACGCACTGCCCCAGTTCCAGTACGCTCAGTGCTGTTGCCACGTCTGGCTCATCGTCCGCTAATGTATTTGCTTCTTCCATTGCTGACAACATTACGCCGGTCCAGCGTTGCCAGCTTCTGGGCCTCTTGGAAGAATTTCGCGCTTCTTTCGACGTCGCTCAAACTTATCTCGGCCGCACTTCCACCGTTACGCATCGCATCGACACTGGCGCCCAACCGCCACTGCGGCAACGTCCATATCGCGTAACTCCCACAGAACGCCGCGTAATCAACGAGCAATTCGACGACATGCTTCGACGCGATGTTATTCGACCATCTAACAGCCCCTGGGCGTCTCCTTTCGTTCTTGTTGCGAAGAAGGATGGTTCTGTGCGGTTCTGTGTGGACCACCGACGGCTCAACAAGATCACTCGTAAGGACGTGTATCCACTACAGCGCATAGACGACGCGATTGACAGCCTACAAGGAGCACAATTTTTTTCATCTATCGATTTGCCCTCAGGGTACTGGCAGGTACCTACGGCTGATGATGCTCGACCGAAGACCACCTTTGTCACGCCCGACGGCTTGTACGAATTCAACGTCATGCCGTTTAGGCTGTGTAATGCGCCCGCCACCTTCGAGCGCATGATGGACACTGTCCTGTGCAACCTGAAATGGCACACGTGCTTGTGCCACATCGACGACGTCGTCGTTTTCGCTCCAGACATCTCCACGTGTCTTCAACGCCTCTGGCATGTGTTGACGCGTTTGAGCGACGCTGGTCTCCAACTGAATCTAAATAAGCGCCGATTTGCAGCACGGCAGCTGACAATACTCGGCTACGTCGTGTCCAAGGACGGAATTCTCCCGATCCAGCCAAGCTTCGGGCCGTGACCGAGTTCCCGAAAACTACGTCCGTCAAAGAACTGCGCAGTTTCGTAGGACTGTGTTCCTACTTTCGGTGCTTTGTTCAAAATTTCGCGACTATCATATCGCCGCTGACGAAGCTCCTCGGATGTAACGGGCCCCTCCATTCATGGTCGTCCGAGTGCGACGACGCTTTCGCAAAGCTCCGTCGTTTATTGACGTCGCACGGCCCCTACAGAGGTACACACAGACGCCAGTGGTGTTGGCCTTGGCGCTGTCCTTGCGCAGCGCAAACCAGGGTTCCCTGAATATGTCGTGGCATATGCAAGTCGTACGCTTACTAAAGCCGAGGCCAATTACACCATCACCGAAAAGGAATGCCTGGCGATCATATGGGCCCTTACAAAGTTCCGACCCTATTTATGTGGTCGCCCATTTGATGTCATCACCGGCCATGATGCACTATGCTGGGTTTAGTCATTGAAGGATCGCTCAGGCCGCCTCGCCCGCTGGGCACTTCGCCTACAGGACTACGATATCCGTGTGCTGTACCGCAACGGACGCCAGCATGCTGACGCCGACGCCCTCTCGCGCTCCCCCTTGCCTGACGACAATGCCCCCTGCTCGGTACTTAACATTGTTGTTTCTTCCATCGACGTTCACACCATCGCTACCGAACAGCGCAAGGATAAATGGATCGCCTCGCTGATACACTTTCTCACTGATCCGTCGGCAACCCCAACCACTCGCGCGTTGCGTCGTCAAGCCCACCATTTCGCCATTCGTGACGAGCTACTGCACTGACGCAATTACAACGCCGACGGCCGCCAGTGGCTACTTGTGATACCCCGCAGTCTGCGTTCTGAAATATGCGAGTCATTCCACTCTGATTCGCAATGCGCGCTCTCTGGGGTATCCAAAACTTACCACCGCATTCGACAACGATACTTCTGGCGAGGGATGTACCGCTACGTGCAGAAGTTCGTTCGCTCCTACCTCGATTGCCAACGGCGAAAACGTTCAACGCGGGTGTCACCCGCCGGTCTACAACCATTACCTTGCTCTAACCCTCCGTTCGGGCGCGTGGGCATCGACTTGTACGGACCACTTCCTCTGACATCGGCTGGTAACCGCTGGGCCATCGTCGCTGTTGACCATCTAACACGATACGCCGAAACCGCCGCCCTCGCAGCGGCTACTGCGCGCGATGTTGCCTCCTTCCTACTACACCGATTCATGCTGCCTCACGGTCCACCCCAGGAGCTTCTCAGTGATCGAGGCCGCGTCTTCTTGTCGGAGGTCTTGGAAGCCATTCTCAAAGAGTGCCATGCTGTTCACCACAAAACTACGGCTTACCACCCGCAGACGAATGGCCTAACCGAAGGCTTTAACCGCACGCTCGGCGACATGCTCTCTATGTACGTCGCCGCCGATCACACAAATTGGGATGCCATTCTGCCCTTCGTCACCTACGCCTATAATACCGCCCCTCAAAGCACAACTGGTCTTTCACCCTTCTTCTTATTGTACGGAAGGCACCCGTCGCACACCATCGACACGATACAAGCAGGATTCAACTGAGTGTGCGCCGATTTCTGACACAGCCAGGCTGTCGCGAGCTTGCCAAGACTTTTACAACTCAGGAACAAGAGCGGCAGAAAAGCATTCGCGGTGGCACCACCACTTCTGAGTCTACGTTCCTCCCTGAAGCGCTCGTATTGCTCTCGGTCCCTACCACTGCAACTGGCCTCTCTTCAATACTACTGCCGAAATACGAAGGCCCCTACCGGGTCGTCCAGCGCACATCCCCGGTCAACTACGTGATCGAATCCATCGAACCATCTTCGGACATGCGCCGTCGAGGGCGCGACATAGTCAGTGTGGAGTGCCTCAAGGCCTACCATGACCCACCCATCGTGACGAGCTGTTAGGTCGCCGGACGGCTCCCTTTTCGTACCCGGGGTAATTGTAGCGAAGCCTTTGAGATGAGTAATGGGCTGCGCTCTCTATAGCCTTCTAGTGGGTCGTCCTCTTCGGCTCTTCCCGCTCGCGCTCCGAGTCCGTATTTTGCCTTGACTGTCGCCATTGCGCATCGTCGCCGACTGCCATCAAATAAAGACCTCATCAGATAGATAGATAGATAGATAGATAGATAGATAGATAGATAGATAGATAGATAGATAGATAGATAGATAGATAGATAGATAGATAGATAGATAGATAGATAGATAGATAGATAGATAGATAGATAGATAGATAGATAGAAAATACACATAAAACAGAGAGAAAAGAGAAATAGAAAGAAAGTGAGTAAGAAAGAAAGACAGAACTAAAGAGAAAGAAAGCTGGCCGCCCAGCTCCGCACTTCCTTTAGGCTTGGCACCACTAGTGCGAAGCTGCCTGAATTTTTTGTGCAGCCGTTGCGTTTTGCTGATGATATATAATATTCCGGAGGCCTACACTGAGCTTTGGTCTGCCACACCCTTCGTTCATTCAGCATGCCGTTATTAGCCGTTTTGTTTCTTCAGAACCCGCAAGAGCATTTTCGAAAAGGCATGGCGCCGCAGCTTCGTCCTTCTCCTTTGGCACCGTGCTGTTGCGTCCCTCCGCGCTAGAAGCTTATATGCAATGTGGAGAACGACGACAGTATCGGCCGCTCGACGCTACGCGAGATCGCCTCCTCGCCTTGCACGTCATGGTGCAAGCGGTGCATACGCGAGAGCACTGGAGCGTGACCAACCTGACGAAGTATCGGTAATTCCGATCGTGCTTGAGGGATTCTTAAAATTTCTGCGGCAGTCGATTCGCGAGGCAATAAGCTCTTTGAATAAGCCATTCGACGATTACTTGGAAAAGATGAGCCCCTTCAAGGAATCAACACAGGTACCGCTGAAATTTACCTTACACAACGTGGTCCGCCAAACAAACAGGAATTTCGTGGTACCGAGTGCGGAGTTGCACTGACGTATATCATTGGCCTAAGGTTTCGTATTTACACAGCTGTAGGTATATACCCTGATTCCAACGCAATCCTATGACGCTATACTACTACATACCTACCAGATATGGTGGACCAAAGACTCATATTGGTGATAGGTGCAGTCTATGCATAAATTAATCGAAAAGCCTTCTTTCTTGGGCCCAATAAAGCACTCTGCTTGTTTGTGTTACTTGTTTGCTTTACTTGTGATACTTGTTTGTGTTAACAACTCCGGGTTGAAAAATGTGACGTAACTGCCTTTTCTCTA
This sequence comes from Rhipicephalus sanguineus, assembly GCF_013339695.2. Taxonomy (NCBI): domain Eukaryota; kingdom Metazoa; phylum Arthropoda; class Arachnida; order Ixodida; family Ixodidae; genus Rhipicephalus; species Rhipicephalus sanguineus. The sequence continues at coordinate 148,581,015 of NC_051178.1, read as the reverse complement.
CTTTCCTTTCTCAGTGTTTCTAATCGACATGAACTGCGGGTAGTCATTTCATGCTTACTACGCCTACAATGAATTATCGGACAGCTCGCCACATTTTGTGATAAACACGATTGAATCAAAGTCGGTAAAGTCGGTTTATATCATGATAGTGTACATTGCCAGGGGAAGCAGAAATATATACAGATTAAGTACTCTCTTTCGGCATCTCTCTTTTGAACGTGGAGCTCAAGTCACCTGTGGGCTACGCCGTACATTTAAATTTCGTGAATATTATCTAGAAATCCTTGTTCTGCAGCAGGACTGAAAGTTGGGCTAGTTGGTGATACATAATTTTGCCCATTAATCCTTGTTCTTTCTAGTTTTGAGAGCTTCTATTGAGATATGCAAGAAAGCAGCATGTACACTTACACCTTGTTGCTCAAGAGAGACGGATGCGGCCAACACTTCGTTGTCTCTTCTTAACAGAGATATATCTGGGCTTCTAAGAAAAAAATAGGTCTTTAAACAATCAAGAAAAAGGAGGCACAGGTGTCTTACATTTCAGTCTGCACAGAAAGAAAGACTGTGAACAGGAGTGTAGTTAGCTGGGCCACTTGGTATGTATACAGGTATACTTATCGTACTGCTTACTTCCATAGACTGCCAACAGGATGTACCGCAGACTCACACGCAGGCTGCCCTGCTCAACATTACCTCCGATGCAGCTGCGTTGCATATGCCACAACTGCTTCGTCTACACAGGCAGCTGGATGCAGAAAGGTGAACCGAAGTTATGTAGTGAATCTATTTTTGTTCAGGCGAGATAGAAAAGCAGGTTAAATGCAAGCGGGCAGTCAATATGCGTGAGCAATAGGAATCTGCATTGCTTCAAATGAAGTTTTCGTCCTTTATGAATTAAAGGAGAAAAAACACTAACAAACGCGCCCTTGCGTTACATCCATTTCCAAATGTGTTGCGTAAATAAAGAACCAAATCTGTCCTATGAAAACATAACTCCTATACGTGGCGCTCATTTTGAGCAAGGGGTAACGGTGCGCCTGTCAGAGGAAAAAAAATAAAATAAAAATAAAAGTGCAGGTGCGCCTATAGAAAATGTTTTGTAGCTGCATTTCTTATCTGTCTTTATAGGCAACCATGTTTCAGCGTTCTACGTGTTTGCTATTGGACAACGAAGGAGGAATGCTTTCATAAAGTTTTATTGTCGAGCAGATGCCCTAAGGGAACAAAATTTTGCAGTGGCTTAGCTCGGCTATGCCAGGATAAGATAGCGTTAGCAAAGGTTCAGATGATTATTCTTGGCTTTTCTGACTGTCTAGGATTAGCTTGATTATCATGCTTACTGCTACTCCAATGACACGCACACGGTATACGTATTATGTGGCACATGTATATATATTTTGCCAGGCAACTACTTCGGGATCCGATAAAATTAAGCTTTTCCGTTCTTCTGCGCCGTTGAGCATAATTTGCGCTCTCCTTCTTCATGGCTAACCACACTGGCAAACGCCAGTCAGAGGCGCTATCAAGCGGCTCCAGCGCAGTGTCAAACGGCCACTGTACAGCGAAGGCGAGTAGCTGCGTGCGTGCCGGCGCCAGTAAGTCTGTCACGGCTACGACGTCACTTCTCTGGAAAGCTCAGACCGGCGGCATCTAGTCGCACGCGCAGCGGCGGTGGAGTGCGCGGGAGGTGCCGGCTCCGCTGCGCCAGCTGTGTGACATCACTGATCCTCGCGCATGCGCAGCATGGCTCTTCAGGCGGCACGAGAAACTGGCTCGGCTAGACCAGTTTAGCTAACGCTACAATAATCTGCGAAATATATTGGACATGACACAACCACGGTAATAGGACGTATTGGCCGCGCAGATTCAAGGGCAGACGTATCGGCCCCCAGAAACGCACCACAAGAGCACGGACAATTTCAGGATACGTTACTTTAGCGCGCCAGCGAACGTCGGCTGTGGTCTAAAGAACGAGTCAGAGACAAGGGTTGTTAACACAAACAAGTATCACAAGTATAACAAGGAAAGAAGTGTTAATTTCAAGGGCTCGTTTTCTTTGTTATACACAATATTAATGAGAACTGACAGACAATAATGCCAAGGAAAGTATAGGGGGTGTTTTTAGTAATAAATGTAAGGTTATTGTGAAGAAAGAAAAGTGAACGAAAAGATAGCTTGCCGCGGGCAGGGACCGAACCTGCGACCTTCGAATAACGCGTCCGATGCTCTAACGCGTCCGATTCGAAGGTCGCAGGTTCGGTCCCTGCCCGCGGCACGCTATCTTTTCGTCCACTTTTCTTTCTTCACAATTACATTTATTACTAAAAACACCCCCTATACTTTCCTTGGCATTATTGTCTGTTAGTTCTCACAAGTATAACAAGTAACACAAAC
>NC_051178.1:148554523-148578521 GCF_013339695.2 Rhipicephalus sanguineus | reverse complement strand
TGAACAAAGCTATTTCAACTGGACTTAAGCTATGTTATATGCGTACCGCCTCGCTACTGTGTTCTCAACGTTGAACTGGTGTTACAGAGCTTTCACCAAGTTCGTCAAATCGTCCATGCCGCAGTTCGTAGGATGAATTCTTTTGCGCTGTTATTTGATTAATATTTGATATTTTCTTAGCTCTGCAATTTGTGCAGTTCTTCCGTTTTCCCTTCAGACAGTTTAATGCTGTTATGTTGGTCCGTTATTTATGTGGCATGACTTCCGCAAGGTTCCTTTAAAATGTGTAATAATGACAGAAAGGCACACTCTAAAATAACCTATAGGGAAATGTACCCAGGGGAAATCTGGCCTTAATTTTATCATCTTTCGGAATTTTGCTTGCTTTAGTATCTAGATTATTTCATTAGATTCATTCCGTAGTTTGTGTTGCAGCTAGTTTACATAATTGAAAGAAAGAAAAAGATTTACTGTTGCCTGTACTGCCTTTTGCGTTTGTCAGTCGTTTGTGTTTCAGTCAGGCAGATCTCCGGGGAGTAACGTTTTCATGTGGTGAGGTATGACCCTATGTCGGTTTGTTTGCCTGCTTATATAAGCGTCTACATCAAGGAAGTGTGTGCATTCGTCGCCCCTGCCCGTTGTGTATGTTTTTCTAGTGTTTCCAGGTCCACCGTCTGAGAAGAAGCTTCTTGTGTCTGAGTTACGGTGGGACGTGTGTTGCAGCTAGTGGTTCTAATATGTATAGCGTGTTGTTCTGGCTGTATTTCCTGTCCCTCTGGGACCAGAAGTTTGACTCAGTCATGTAAAGCTTGAGATAATCGAAACTGTGTCCTGACACATAGAAATGTTGTGCCACTGTGGGGCTTCCGGTCTCCGAGAGACAGAAGATATAGAGAGTCATACCTCATGCAGCAGTTCATTAGGCTATAGCCAAAAAGTATGAATGTTTTACAGGGGGCTATTGAATGCATCTAATATGGTAAATACACAACGCAAACCAGTAAGGACTATGTCTTTCTTCTAGAAACTCCTAACCGTTCTTATCATAGTAAAATTATGATTGTTACGTGGTTCTTACTATTAACAAAGATGATTGAACAAAATGCCCAACATCCTCTTCCACCCTTTTCACACGAAACCTCCCCTCTCAATTATTCCTTTTCGTTTACTGATTGTGTCTTCCTTCCTCACCTAATTCTGCACGGAAGCCCATCTTTCTCCCTTACCCAGTTTTCGCACTTGCTCATCCAATCTGTTTTGGTCAGGGGCCGAGGGGTGCAGAGTATACAAAGCATACACATACATGCGTTAAGGTAGGCAGTTGCTGCCTTGAATAAAACAAGACCACATCTTGAAACCTTGGCTCCAGCGACACGCCATATTCATGGACATTTCATCACTGCCGGGACCATTGAGTTTTGAATCAATCAATCAATCAATCAATCAATCAATCAATCAATCAATCAATCAATCAATCAATCAATCAATCAATCAATCAATCCATTCTTTATTTCCAAACACAAGTGTGGGTCTTTAGGCGAAAAGCAGTTACAAACAAGAATATTCCTAATGACACAGGCGCAACATTGCGCCGTCACAGTCAAGATGTGGGTACAATAATACAGGAAAACGATAAAAGAAAATGTTTTAATAACAAGTAATATGCAGATAAACAACAAGTAAGATCAATCAATACATGCAATCTAAAAAATAGTGTATTCTGATTGAACCTGCCATGCTACAAAGGAAGATATATCGCAGATTGTGCAAATAACAATAAACCGAACGTAATGTTAACCACAAGAACATTAAAATAGCAAAAGTGCAAGTTATTAAATAATATTGAGAAAGTGTTAGAAAAAAAAGTCACGGTTTCGCCGCAACGGCAAAGCAAGGAATGCGATAGCAACCAATTAGAATGTCACACGAAGAACGGCAAGCAGCTCAGTACTTGCAACGCGCCGCTCGAGCGCAAAGGACTAGCGAAAAGGGCACACACAGAACGACTGCGAACTAACAATGGTCACAGCTCGACACTTGCAGCGCACCGCTCAAACACAAGGACGGACACTCGAAAAGAATGCACAGGTACACAGAAGACGAGCGCGAACTGTTGCGGTTGTTACTTCTTCGTGTTTGAGCGGCGGGCTAGAACCCGTCGTCTTAGACTTCTTATTCTTTAAAACTGCGGTGCGTGGAGTGACCCCTCCGCGCCTCCTGCCGCGCGGTGGCGTTGGACGCGTCGTTTACTTAAAGTCCCTGAAAAATAACTACGTTTACTCGGCGTTCCACATCGTCAGTGGCTACAGGAAGGGGCCACCTTTTAGTGCGCGTCTGAAGAAAAGTGTAGGAGCGTTGCTTTAAGCGCGCCCTTAGGGCAATCTCACGGGTGATAGAACACATAATGAAGCACCTCCGTGCCCTGTGTGCCGTTAGCGTTAAATGGTGTATATAAATAGCTCGCCGTTGTTATGCTAAACAGCCGGAGGCGCGTGGCCGAGTTGCTTAAAGGGCCCCTAAACCACCAACAGACATTCGCGTGCTCCTCTTCGTGCCTCTCCTTCATGGACAACAGCCGTCGTGACGTCACCTGTATGATTAGGTGACGTCTCGAGCAAGAGACGCTGTCAGTGGGCGAACAAGAGCCTGTTTTCTGCTATACTCGCGGATAACTTTTCTTGGCAATGAAGGAAAGGCTACGGGGGCGGAGCTACTGCACATGTACTGCTCCGCGAAGTAGTCCGGTTCGGCGCGCGTTTCGAATTAAGTTTTGGTTTTTGAACCTTCCGTACTTCTTGTGACGGCCATTTAATTATTCGAGCGGTCGTCACAGGCTTACACAGCCATTTGTTAGTGAAATTCGTCGCAAGCTCCCTCGGCGAGCCGTCGGAAAAGCTGGAAGGTGACAAGCGTCCACCTGAAGACGCGGACGCCATTCTGATTGTGAGGTGCGCGTAAAAGGTGCGGCGTTTTCGCAGGTGCAAAAAACGCGAAATGGCACTGCATAAAGCAAAACAAATATAAATATCTCTTTGGTTAGCGCTGACCCTCTCTTCAAACAGCGCCCCGTAGAAAATAAAGTAATGTTGTTGTTTTTTTATTCTCACGCAGAAAACATGGACGCAATTGTGGGACTATAATCTTCAGCGGTAGCACACGCGTAGCTCGGCTCTCTAGCCTTCCCTTCATTGTCAAGAAAAGTTGTCCGCGAGTATAGACCAGAACACAGAGAATTCCATGCGCATCGCCATATTTGCATCGCGCGTCGCGCCATCTATCGCACACGCGATGAAACAACATGCGCGGGCTGCCACGCCAGCAGACGCTGCACAGAGCAAACGTGAAACTCCCGAAACTCAGCCCGTCGGAGAGCGTGTTTCGCGTCTTTTCTAGCCTGGACATTTTCGCTGATTTTATTGGAACATCAAGAACATCTTGCTCATGCAAGTCCACAATGTATACAGTACGTGCTGAGTGGGCTGCGGAAGCAACCTCGTCAGATACGCACGCTGTTACATTTGTAAAAAAACGTTCTCGCTGTAGTACGCGTGAATTGTAATTGCAGTGCGGCTCGCGAAAGAATGAAACAATGTTTTGTTGCGCCATATTACAAGTTGTGCACAAAGTTTTGTGAAAGCTGATCATTTCAGCATGCATCGCGTAATACTAAGAGTACGCTTTAAGGGTCGTTTCGCGGAACGTAATTTTTGTTTCACGAGCGCTCTTACAATAATGCGTCTTGCGCACAAAAGCGTGCTATCAGTGAGTATAACCTGCAGTATCGTTCAGAGATTCCTTTTGGAAGCTACCTGCACGATTTTATTCTTGTAACCATGGTGCTTTACAAGCGAAACTGTGCTACTCTTAGTTAAGCCGGTTAGCTACCCCTGCGACGTAAAGGACACTGGCGCGAGTACTGCTTACTTACGTGCCAATATATGTATTATGTGCAGCTGGATGCCTCGTGTCCAAATAAATTTGGGGACATCAAACACTGCAATGAAAGCACGAAATTCTGACCAGCTGTCGAGGAGCACTGTGTCGTTTATTACCTTTTGAAGACGAAATCTCGAAGGCGTGGATGCCGTCAAATCACTAAAGCTTGATACTACGCTGAAAGTGGCAAAGCATGCTGATTGCTTGTGCTTGAAAGCATTACCTTGCACTAGACTGTCGTCAAAGGAAACGCTCAAAGGTATGAAGTGCACCCCCACACAAAGCTCGCGCCTGCCTTCAACCCAGCTGCGTGTCACGCAAATTAGGTTCGCAAAATGATATAGGTGGGCATCACACTGCAGAGTACACGCAGTTAGTGTACTTACTCGTGCATTTTCACTCTGATCCTAGTTTTTTGTTTTTTTTTTTTTGCTTGAATCACAGTTTCACAGTTATCCACTCGTGGCGAAGCTGAAAACACTGCACCGGCACTATTTCCGTGGCGCGTCGTAATCGTCGCAGACAACGCTAATATCCTCTTGTTGCGCTGCTTGTTTTGGCATCCAAAGACGACGCCGTAGGGCCCAGACTAGGGTGCCTTGATGCGCGTTTTGTCCACACACATCGAGGCACACTAGCCCAGACGAGCTCTTACACGCTGAAGCGGCGTGAACGGGTACTATTTAAAGCCTCAGAACTGCAGCTTGCCCTGTTTACTTGGTGCACCCCGCGCGCGCCTTGGCAGCTCGGTCAGCCCGGCGTCTGGGTGCGAGTGTATCCGCTCAGCTTGCAGCAGCCTAGGTATAGCCTAGGTGCGAGACAGGCGTGCTCTGGTGTATAGCAGATGCGAGCGCTTTTTGCGTTTCCACCTCGGACGCTGAGGAAGGGCACTCGCAGAGGTGGTAGACGAGCCGACGAACGCAGCCTAGCGAAGGAAAGAGCAAAACGACAAAGCGCGTGCAACTCCGCCAGCGTTTGCAGTAGACTCGTGCACAACTGCAACGCCACAACTAAATGTCGACCTCTGCGCGGTTTAGGGGCCCTTTAAGGCAGCGCGCTGCGGAATCAGGGGTTGAAGGTTCGATTCCCGGTGGTGCGCTTCGGAAATTTTTGTTCTGATTTATTTTTCTTTGTGGCTTTTATTTATATATACATACATATACATATCTGGGACATGAGGGCGACGGCAAAAACCAGCCGAGAGTGTCCATATAACTGCTATCGTAATAAAAGTTGCGCGATTTATTCTTATGTGTAGGTAACAAGGCTTACGCATCTTTCCCTCCACACCAGCAAAACCTGGTCGAAACTCGACGCAATCACAATTCAGCATCGAGGCATCAATAGCGGTGATTTAAATATTGTCAAAAACATAAATATGCCAGAAATATAAATATTTATGTTTCTATGATGCGACCAATATAAGCATAAATTGTATCACCTTTTTCTAGGTTGCGGTTACAAGCATGGTGGCCTTGAATTTCATCCGTCTTTCATTAATAAGACCTTAATCAATGAGCACCGGTAATGAGACCGGACCTTGTTGATTAATCGTTGATTAACCATTGACCGCTGCTCGTTGATCAGGTGCACAATTGGCACTGTGAGAAAAGATACAAAGCATGAAAATGTTTCGTAAACACTTGAACGAAAATGTTAGGTTTCCACTTATTCTGTCGGCTCAAGATGTTCCGCGCTAGCTGCGTCTGTTGCTTTTAGCTGTCCGCTAGTTCGCCCTCGCTCTTTGAACATTTCTAGGATTAGCGGCAACTTTTCGTCGACTTGTATTTTATGTAATATTCTCTGCACATCTGATGTTACGGAGCGCTAGAGGCGGGATCCGGTTTCTATAATTCACTTTATAATGCCGATTGGTATACCGTTTCAGCACAGTGCCTAGAGCTCGTTAGACTTATAAACATGCAACGCAACGCTGCATGGGTGTACATAACTAGAATTTGTGTTACTTAGGGGCACTCTTCTGGGGGCATGCACGATCCGTCGGGTGCCAGAATGAATCCAGATTTGCAGGTGCACCCGATCACGCACTGCAGTGTACAGGCCTGCTCCTGTTCCATTCGACAGGACGGGGGGCAGGCAGGGCCGCAAGTAGTCCACTCCTGATTGGTCGGACAGTCTGTGCGAGGATCATACCAGTGCGCGTTAAAAAAGACAAATGGCGCAGCTCGCACAGAGATATTTTACCCAGCATTGCAAGCATGAAAAGTTGCCTGCATTAAAGTATCACCAAATACTTCACTAGATACCAGTCCCGATGCAGCCGACCAATAAGGCTGCAACCATATTTCGAATTTTTTTTTTCAATTTTGCACGATTATAAGGTGTGTCCAGAAAGAACCAACACAAGGTCCCGGTCACCATTCCCTATTTTGATGAAATTTACTATAGGTAAAGGTTTTGCACTCAAAGCAATGACGCCGCAGTTAGAGTTTTGCGACAAGAAAACGATGTTTCGCCTAAATAAGCATAAAATATTAGCAGCAAGAAAGACTTTCCCGCCAATTCCACAATTTCCGAACTATGAGCACACCCAGCAAAAAACAGTTCTTACTTTTGGCCACAATATTTATACTTATCAAAGAAGAAAAATGAAACACCTTGAGCATTTTATTATGTTTGCTGTCAAAGGACCTTGGAGAAAAAAATCACAAACATGGTGAATGGCACAAGGCACCTGAAATTCAGAAATTCATTGCCGCATGAGTATAACGAAACTCGGTTCATTTTGACTTTGACAACTGCGCTTTCTTCTAAGATAATTTGCGTGATCTTCGCACTCATCGTTAACGTCAACAATTGTGCGAACGCGTAGGTAGTTTACCGAAAACGCCGAAGTATGAAAATCGTTTTCTCAAAAAGGTCATTTTATTTTTGTAAGATATCTCTGATTGAAATGAAGGACGCTGTTTGCCATTCTGCGTAAAAATCGTAGCATTATTTGAGTTGTTAACCCGTTATTGTACGTCCAATGTGACTAACCCAGCCTAGCAGCCGCGCCAAAGGTTGTTATGCTTTCAACATCACTAGCCATGGCCGACGCTGCTATTATACTCCTCCTGAGAGACAAGCTGCCTCTAGTACATCTGCCGACCATTTGGCCCATCATTACCCTATTTTTGGTTTACTCAGAGGCGTGCATTTAACTCCGCCACATCATTTCACAGTCAGCAGGTATATGCACTTCATCGCCGCGCTACCCTTGAACATAACCGATTTCGTACACGAACTTGCTTTCGGGTGCGCCTTTTGGCACAGCATACGACAAGCTGAAGCGCAATGCCCTGCAACGCCTCGAGGCATCTTAACAGTATCCTCCCGCAGCTCCTATTTTGAGAGCAACTCAATGATCAACGACCGTCACAACTGCTGCTACGCATGCGTGACCTACTTGACGAGCACTGTTCAAACAAATGCCGGCTTCTTCGTTTGCGTGAAATATCTCTGCTACGCCTGCGCAGTCGACATGCATTGTATTAGCGGGCTCTGACGAGACTCTAACGGCACGCCACTCTCATCGACATCATCTGCGACTAATTTTCTAGTGACGCGTCTGAGAAGAAGTGCGCGTGCCCGTTTGTGTAGACGCCACCAGGCGCCACCACTGCGCCTTTTTCTAGTAGGCTGGTCGCTGTCTCCACCGCTGCGCTTAACGTTGTCCTTCTCCGCGTTTGCAGGCGTTCCTTAAGCGCCGGATTCTTTGACTGCTGCACGAACAGACAGCATTTACTATAGTATAGTGTAAAAAAAAATTTCTGAAAAGCACATCAACTCACTAGTATCGACAACGTCTTCTGCTAACGTAAATACCGCAGACCGGCGGATTCATTGCAGTTCGGGACATCGCCTGCAGCAGTATCTATTCGCAATGCCGCGGCGGCTGCATTTTCGGTGGAGGTGAAAATGTTTGAGGCCCGCGTACTTAGATTTAGGTTCACGTTCAGGAACCCCAGGTGGTAGAAATTTCCGGAGCCCTCCACTACGGCGTCTCTCATAATCATATCGTGGTTTTGGGACGTTAAACCCCAGATCTTATATTATTATTATTATTATTATTATTATCATCATTATTATTATTATTATTATTATTATTATTATTATTATTATCTATTCGCAATTTTAACTCTGCCTGTTTTGCTTCAATTGCGCAATATCACAAAGTACAGAAAACTGCGCAGCAACGTGTACGCTGAGTTGCTACGCCGTCCAATGAAATAACGGCATCGACGGACGCATATTGATGGTGGTAAACTTCTCGTACTTTATTAGACACTTTTAGTTGGGCGTACGCAGAAATTGCATACGCTGTGCACAATACGTTGCGTACGCTGCAGGCGAAGCGTGCTGCCACAGTTTTAGTTTAACGTACCCTGATGCGTTTCACTCATATAGATTAGTCGTATGCGAGATGTGAGTGTTTTCGCATGCTTATTAGCGCCACCGACGTCAGAAGTGTGCTAGGTCCCAGGAGTAACGTGGCCTCTGTGATCTGCACGCAGGACCTCCCGATGGCCTGAGTAATGGCCACTAGCATACCAGTGAGGCCGCGGCGTTCGCTGTGTGCATTTTTGGCGTCGTTCCTGGGTGCATTGGTTGCGCGCGTTGACCTTTGCCGTAAACGTTGAACATTGCTATGTGCACACAGCTTTGCATCTGGGTACACTATGTAACAATGGCCTTTGATGGCGTACGGCCCCGCTGGATCGAACACAGCGTTATATCCAGCGCGGCTGTGAATGAGGCTTAGCATACCTTAGAGCAACTGGTCGCATTGCAAGTATTCTTGACTTTCCGATCTACTATAACAGCCCTTTCAAAGAGTCAAAGCTCGCGCAACGCTCAATTCGCGTTATGTTGCAGCATGAATGAAAGACGAAGCAAGCTCATGTTCTTTTTTTTAAAGACGATAGTCTTTCTTGGGGAACTTGAACGCAGAAATTTTGGTCTGTCTGTCCTTCTGTCTGTCTTTCTGTTTGTCGGCACGTCCCTCGATTCAGCCACTCGGCCAAAGTTGAACCACTTGCACAAGGGCCAGCCATCGTGAACGGCTCACTAGGTTCCTACTTGTGTACATGGGGTCTGTTCCAATACTCACCGTAGACGGCTAAATAGACAGCTAAGTGGACAGCGGCCATCTTAAGTCCCATTCCAATTCTCACGTAGCCGGCAAAATAGACAGCTTCGAGGAAGACACAAACGATGCAGGCTACTTTGCTGTCCAATCAAGATGGCGGCTCAGCGCAATGCTCGCGTAGCTCGGATCTCGCCGGTATGGTCGTCTGTACACCAGTAGGCGGTTTTCCAGGCGCTCAATGTAAGCTACGTTAATTTTTTCATAGGTTTGAACACGAAAGAGGCTAAAGAAAGAACATTTACGTTTGTTTTTCTTAGCTTTCTCTTCTCGACGCTAGGTGGCATCGCTTCGCGTAGACGTCTTCTAGACGCGTTCCATTTGTCGGACAACCTGACCTCGATGCTGTCTTCTAAGCTGTCAGCGTAGACTGTCTACGATGCTGTCCAGAATTGGAACACAGCCATGGTTGATCAAAAAGCAAACCTTACGCATATCTGAGGCGCAACATCATTAGGTAAGTATTAGGAGGTGTGTTCCTTTAATAGAAAATACATAGATACGTAATTCTAGAGACCCTAGTTTCTTAAGCTGCGCTGAAAATGCGACTGCGCCGAAACTTGGCTTCCTCCGTGCCATCTGCACGAGCTCATTGTTGTGTTTCGGTTTCAGTTCAGTATTGCACTGTACGAGTGCCATGGGGCGCCGCTCTGGCATTCCTGCTTTACCCAGGCGACGTGAATATAAAAGAGTGTGTGGAGAGTACTCGTTGAGTGCGGACGTTTCTTCTGCTTCGGCGCTTCGCGCCAAACCGCGTGTTCGGGCTGGCTGGCGTCCCCGCCGGTCGCGTTGGTCACCGCCGGTCTTGCCTGCTGCTGCGCCGGGACTGCCAGCCCGCAACACAGCATTCACGTTTCCCGACGTATTGCCAGATGGCGTTCATATATCACGCAGCGCCTCTTCTATCGTCTTTAGACGACATTTGCAGCGAAGCACGCAGATACGCGGCCAATTTTTTTACGGCGTCATTCGCCGAGAGGCCTGACAGAAGGATCCGCGTTCGCGCACACAACCTGTCGACGACGGTTGCTTGAGGATTTTTGTGAGACGCCAGGCTATGTCTTTCCACTGGTCAGGACGCCGGAACGTGCCGCTTCATTGTGCCTTGTCTGGCATGGAAATAGGGCCTTTCGATGTGGAGTACACACGACTTGCATCTGTTTCACTGTTGCTGTCTGCGTCGAACGCCACTGCAGCCGCCATGTGCTCTCGTTTCTGGTTCGTTCGAGGTCTCGCGAGAACGCAACGTAGTAAGCGTTGCGTTACGTACGCAGCGTCTTGCTACGGGCGTACGCGCGCATCCCTGCAATAGATACGTTACGTACTGCACGTGCGCACTTCTCTCCCGCAGCCGTGCTACGTACGTAGGCTCGTTACGTGCGCCCAACTAAAAGTGTCTATTGTACGTTACAGAAACGCAGCTAAACAAGATTATTCCGACGTTTTCCTACCCATTTCACGGCGTGCAATGAGACCACATGAAAGCAGCCCACATGAAAGCGTCTGAGAGAAAAAATTGGCCGCGTATCTGAGTGCTCCGCTGCAAATGCCGGGTAGACGATAGGGGAGGCGCTGCGTGAGATATGGACGCCATCTCGCAATACATCGGGAAACATGAGCTTGTGCAGAGGGTTTCCTTCCTCCGTGGCAGAGGGCGTTCGTCAGAGCGCATAGCATGGCATTTTCACTGCAGCCGCATTTTCAGAGCAGCCGCATTTTCAGCGCAGCTTAAGTAACTAGGGTCTTTAGAATTACGTATCTATGCATTTCCTATTAATAACACACCACCTAATACTTACCTAGTGATGTTGCGCCTCAGATATGCGTAATATTTACTTTTTGATCGACCACGTTCACAAGTATGAACAGCCGTACCAGTTCAAGATGGGTGGGCGGTAAGCAAGTGGTTTAACTTTGGCCGCGTGGCTGAATCGGGTGACAGACAGACCAAGATTTCTGCGTTGAAGTTCCCCAAGAAAGACTATCGTCTTTACAAAAATGTCATCCACCATTTTTTTCTCAAAAACTACCACGTTGGCCGTAGCGTCGCAGGGGACGCACACGAGGCAAGTAGCTGCACAGTGCATCTGTACCGGCCTAAACTGGCGCGAACTGGCTCCCCGACTAGAAAAAAAATCACAGCATATCCACGGAGTGAATGATGATGAGTAGGCGAAGCTGCGGAGGTTCATCGGTAAACCGTGAATCTTCCGTGAATTCTGCCCAGTACATCATCACCGACGTGAGATCGGGCGCGTTTATACTAAAGGTTCGATGAGTTATGGCGACTTGCAGCTCACTTTAACTTTACATGTACGCTGTGAATTTTCATTGTTTAGAAAACCATTGCTTTAGAAAACATCTGGCGTCTTTTGTTAAGCAGCTGGCGTCTTTTCGTTTTGCTTTAGAAACATCTGGCGTTCTTTCGTTTTGCTTTTACGAAACATCTGGCGTCTCTGTAGTACATCCCAAAAGTACACGCCCTCCCAGCAATGTAAGAAAACATGTTTGTGATGTGGTTTATGTCTGGAAGCAGGCAATAAAGCAAAAAAAAAAAAAAAAACCGAAACATCTGGCGTCTTTCGTTGGTTTATTTCATCAATCAACGGCGTTTTGAACAAAATTTTTATTGTGTAATCACGCACAGGAGAAATCTCACCAGGCACTACCTTGGAGGTAAACAATGGCTGCTAATGGGAATGAGAGACAGAAGAAGTCGGCTTTTAGCTAACACTTACACTTCTACTTCTACTAAAGTTTCCTACTGGAACATGCCAATAGCTGCTAATGGGGAATGAGAGACAGAAGAATTCGGCTTTTAGTTAACGCGCACGCTGCGAATTTTTTATTGTTCAACAACGCACAGGAAAAATCTCCCACCGGCACCACCTTGGAGGTCAAAGCGTAAGACTGGTTACGCACTACGACTACTACGACTACGACTACGAGGGACAAACGGGTGCCGCCTTAAGGAGCTTTCGCCACTAAAAGGCGCAGCAACGCCATCAGTGGCGTCTACTGGCGCTTGCTTCAACCGGCCTACACTGAAAGAAATTTCCTCAGAATCTACGAACAAAATGTTCGTAAAATTTAAGGATGGCTAACCTTTTATGCAAACACGGCATAAACTTACCTAAATGCCAACAGACATGTGTCAGTTTTTTCAAATACGGAAAGAGTCTCCTTGTTTAATGTGCCGCTAAAAAGTCGTAAAAGTTGGCTTCCATTTCTAATTAATGTTCTAATTAAGTTCTAATTAATGTTGTGGCTTCCTTTCAAGTTATTTTCCAACCAAAGAACCCTCGTCGTTACCAGGCTACTTTTTTAGGCAAGGTGCTTTGAAGGAAAGCACGGGGAACGTGTATATATATATATATATATATATATATATATATATATATATATATATATATATTGAAATAAAGCGGTTAAGCCGACGCTTTATTACGCCAAAGGCAAGATGGCGCCGACCGAAGAAGAGGCCCGAGCCGATGACTGATGATGGTTATGTACAGATGAGGAAGATGAAGTCCAATTAATGCCTACACTAATTTCCCCCGTTGACGAAAGCGGCCAGCCTGGCCGCGAATTACGTTGTGGAACGCAGATGAAAGGGTTTGAGACGCGAAACGTGCACAACCTCTGTGCCGCGGCAGCGTTGGTCAGTGGAGGCATGAACAGGTGTAACACGGTAGTTCACCGGCGAGGTCTGGTCTATAACTGTGTAGGGGCCAATATAGCGAGATTCAAGCTTTTCGCATAAGCCAGGTGTCCGTGCAGGCGTCCATAGGAGTACAGGTCGCCAGGGCGATAGAAAACGTCGCGGTGAGTGGCATCGTAGCGATTTTTGCGATCTTCTTGGCTAGCCTTCGGTGTTTATACGGGCGCGACGACGGCATTGGGCAACCCGGTACAGAAACTGGTCGCAAATGAATGGTGAAGAATTGACGGGTCCAGAGAAGAAAGAAACGTCGAGTGATGAGGTTGGCTGGCGTCCGTATACTAAGAAAAACGGAGAGTAGCCTGTGGTCCGTTGAACTGACGTATTATACGCAAACGTTACAAATGGGAGAACCGCATCCCAGTTACGATGGTCAGGTTGGATATACATGGATAACATGTCGCACAGCGTGCGATGAAATCTCTCCGTCAAACCATTTGTCTGTGGGTGGTAGCTAGACGTTGTCTTGTGGATTGTGTTTGACGCTTGGAGAACTTCACTAAGCGTGCTTGAGAGAAACGCCTTGCCTCGGTCGCTCAAAAGAACGTGAGGGGCTCCGTGCCGTAGGTAGATAGCTTTCAAGAAGAAGGTTGCTACTTCGGAAGCAGTTCCTGAAGTGACCGAGGCCGTCTCAGCGTACCGGGTCAAGTGATCAACAGCGGTGACGATCCATCTCTTGCCGTCTGGGGTAGTTGGGAGGGGCCCGAATAGGTCAATTCCGACGACAGAGAACGGCTGTGCTGGGCAAGGAAGTGGTTGTAGGGTCCCGACTGGGACAGTAGTAGGCCGCTTGCGGTGTTGGCAAAGGGCGCACGAGGCAATATATTTAGCTACGCTCGTGGAAAGACCTGGCCAGAAGAACCGGCTGCGGATGCGCTCGTGGGTTTTGTGGTAGCCAAAGTGGCCTGACGTTGGGTCGTCGTGTGAAGCCCGAAGAACTTCCCCGCGAAGAGCCCGCGGTACGACGGGGACCCATCGATGGCCTTCCGGGTGAAAAATGTACCGATAGAGTACGTCGTCTTCAAACTTGAATAGCTTGAGCTGTTTTCGTAGCCTGGCATTAGGAGAAGACGAAGCACCACTTAGGCGACTGATGATGTCACTGCAATAAGAATCAGTACGCTGGTGAGTGGAAAGCACTGAAGGGCGGTTGGCTGAAGGCAGGGAAGAAATGGATGCAATCGACGATGTGTCCTCAGTGCGGCCAATTTGACAAGGTGACGTGACGTGCTCCGATGTTGGCGGCAATGGACATCGTGATAGAGCATCGGCATCTTGATGCTTCTTTCCGGTCTTGTAAATGACGTCAAAGTCATATGCTTGTAATCGGATAATCCAGCGGCCAAGGCGTCCCGACAAGTTTTTGATTGTCGACAGCCAGCATAGCGCATGGTGGTCGGTCACAACAGTGAAATGTCGACCATGGAGGTACGGACGAAATTTTTGGATGGACCAGACAACAGCCAAGCACTCTTGTTCGGTTATCGAGTACTTCTTCTCTGCAGAGGTGAGAGTGCGGCTTGCATACGCGACAACTTTCTCGCGAAATTCACGGTCACGCTGTAGCAGTACGGCACCAATTCCCTGCCCACTAGCGTCAGTGTGCAGTACCGTAGGTGCCTCGTCATTGAAATAACAAAGAACCGGTGGGGATGTCAGTGCGCGCTTGAGTTCTTGGAATGCGGCTTCGCACTGATGATTCCAATCAAAGGGAGCGGTACTAGCAAGGAGCTTGTGGAGAGGCGAGGCAATGGTGGCAAAGTTCCGGATGAAGCGTCGGAAGTATGATGCGAGCCCAAGGAAGCTGCGCAGTTCTTTTGCACGGAGTGGGCGCGGGAAGTTGAGCACTGCGGAAATTTTGTCCGGATCGGGCTGGATGCCATCTTTGTTAACGAGATGTCCGAGAACTTTGATCGTTGTGCTACCGAAGTGGCACTTCTTTGTGTTTAGTTGAAGGCCAGCATTGGAGAGGCATGTGAGCACTTCGTCGAGGCGTTGCAGATGGTCATCGAAAGTGGAGGAAAACACGACGATATCGTCCAAATAGCATAGACAAGTTTTCCACTTGAGGCCGCGAAGAACAGTGTCGATCATCCTTTCAAATGTGGCGGGGGCATTACATAGGCCGAAGGGCATTACGTTAAACTCGTAAAGACCGTCCGGCGTAGAAAAGGCGGTCTTTTCTTTGTCCGCTTCGTCCATTGGAATTTGCCAATATCCGGAACGAAGGTCAAGGGTGGAGAAGTACTGCGCGCCTTGCAAAGAGTCAAGTGCATCATCTATACGAGGCATCGGATATACATCCTTTCGGGTGATCTTGTTGAGCGCGCGGTAATCAACACAAAATCGTACCGATCCATCCTTCTTTTGTACCAATACAACGGGTGATGACCAAGAACTGGCAGAGGGTCGTATGATGTTTCTTTTGAGCATGTCGGCCACGTTCTCCTCAATGATTTTGCGTTCGGCCAAGGAGACTCGATAGGGACGACGGCGTACAATATTCTGACCATCAGTGTTGATACGATGAGACGCAACTGTGGTCTGTCCGAGTGACGAAGCATTGGCGTCGAAGGAGGCCTGATGTTTTGCTAGCAATTTCAGCAACGCCTCACGCTGAGGAGCAGGAAGGTCGGGGTTTATCCCGGAAGCAAAGGTGGATGAAGAAATAGGCTTGTCCTGTGGAGGATGAGCTTGCAAGGCGTCAAGAGGTACGAAAGATGCCGGTTGTGTATCCACATAACAGGTCACCGCAGAACCTTGAGGTAGGAGAATAGTCTCAGTGGTGGTGTTCAGGCCGACGATTACCGCAGCACTTTCTTTGAATCGCACCAGGCTGGATGGGAACACAATGCCACGAGCTAGACAGCGGCCGTAAGGGGTGATAAACACGTCACCATTGGCAATATGCGTAGACGTGATCGGGATCAGTTGCTCCTGACCCGGAGGCAGTACGGAATCGGCAGCTGTGGAAAAACGCAGTCGTGTCTCATCGATACGCTCGCTGCAATGATCGGTCTCGGTCATCTGAAGTACACGTTGGCGGCAAGAAATTAAAGCAGACGCTGACGAGAGAAAGTCCCAGCCTAAAATGAGTTCATGAGCACAGGAAATTAAAACTGCGAAAGTGATGTGATGACGGATACCGTCAATGAAGACGCGTGCTGTACATTGAGCCAATGGTCGAATGATTGCTCCATTGGCCCCAATCAAGGATGATCCAAGGTAGGGCGTCTTCACTTTCCGCAAACGAGAACACAAGTCCGCACGCATAACAGAAATCGTTGCTCCCGTGTCTATCAAAGCCCAAACCCGCACACCTTGCACAATCACCAATAACATGTTTGACGGTCGTTCAGGAGGACTTGAGGCATTTCGCGGCGATGCAGTTTTCCCTCCAAAAACTGCACTGTTTAGTTTTCCGATCGCTGGACAGGGAGTTGAGAGACAGGCCGAAGCGGCGAAACAGAGCGCCGGAGTGGCGATGGGGAACGTCGTCTGGAGGTACGTGTATTGATGGTCGTGTTCGAAAAGTCGGCCGGCGATGGCGATCGGCGAGTGAAAACATTGTCGGCGTAACGGTGGTAAAATCGAGATGGCTCGTCACGTTCGAAAGCAGCATAACCACGACGTTCGTCCTGCTGGCGGCGTCGACAAACCCGGGAGATGTGTCCCCGAATGCCGCAGTAATAGCAGACAGGCCGTGGGGCACGCCAGGCGGAATGGTATGGCGGAGTCGGTGCTCGGGCAACAAGAGGTGCTAGATGGTCGTGAACAGGCACAGGTGGTGTGACTGGAGGCGGTGAAGGTTGCATTGCAGCGATGTGTGCGTACGAAGCCGGTTGGGGGCAAGGTGGAGCGGTGGGATGGTGGGCGCTCTGAAAGGCTGTCATTTCCTCTTTGATCATACTTCGCAGATCAGTGGAGGCGGGTTGTGCGTGAGCGTTGTTGCAAGGTGGTGAGCCGTAGGCTTGCAATTCCTCACGGATTATGGCTCGAATGATGGATCGGAGCTCCATACTGTTTGCCAAGGGGTTTTCGCAAAAGTCGGGTCGCAGGCGGATGGATTGTAGGGCATCAAGCCGCTGGCACACAGAGATGACGTCCGATACCGTCGAAGGGTTGTTCGCGGTGAGGGCATTGAAAGCGGTAGGTCCTATACCCTTCAGAAGATGTCGTACGCGATCAGTTTCTGGCATGGCATCGTCGATACGGCGGCAAAGCGCAAGAACGTCCTCAATGTACGAGGTATAAGACTCGCCGTAATGCTGGACGCGTTCAGCCAGTTTCTTCCTCGCAACTTCCGAACGAACCGTCGGTGTGCCAAAAATCCGCCGTAGCTGGTCCTTGAAGGAAGACCAATCACGGAAGTCGCTCTCGTGATTTAGGAACCATGTCTTGGCTACCTGGGATACGTAAAACTGTACGCGGGCTAACTTCGACGCCTCGTTCCAGTTGTTGTAAACGCTTACACGGTCATAGTTGTCGAGCCAGTCTTCGACATCTACTCCAGGCAGACCGGAGAAGATTTCAGGGTCGCGAGGGGGGTTGTTGGCAGTGGTAGGGGCGGCGGCAGGCGGTTGGACCGTGTCAGTTGGCACTGTGGGCTCATCTTGTGACATGGTGGTCTGCTGGCGTAAGCGGCGTCCCGAACGGAGCTCCAGGAGAGATCTTTAGAAGAAGAGAGGTCGAAGGGATCGGAAAGCTCCTCCACCACTTGAAATAAAGCGGTTAAGCCGACGCCTTATTACGCCAAAGGCAAGATGGCGCCGACCAAGAAGAGGCCCGAGCCGATGACTGATGATGGTTATGTACAGATGGGGAAGATGAAGTCCAATTAATGCCTACAATATATATATATATATATATATATATATATATATTATAAAGGCGTTTATTGACAGCACTAGTCCACGAAGCACAACGGCGACAGTCAAGACAGAGCGCGGGCTCTGAGCGCGAGGAGCGGAGCCGAAGGGGACGACCCACTAGAAAGCGTTCGAGAGGGCGACCCATTACAGACTAACAACGCTTCGCTACAATTACCCCGGGTACGAAAAAGGGAGCCGCCTGGCGACCTAACTGCTTTTCACTATGAGCGGGTCATGATAGGGCTTAAGGCGCTCGACGTTGACAATGTCGCGCCCTCGACGGCGCATGTCCGAAGATGGTTCAATGGGCTCGATCAGGTAGTTGACCGGGGATGTGCGTTCGACGACACGGTAGGGGCCGTCGTACTTGGGCAGCAGTTTGGAAGAGAGGCCAGGTGCAGTGGTAGGGACTGAGAGCCATACGAGTGCTCCAGGGCTGAACGTGGGCGAAGAAGTGGTGGTGTCACCGCGAATGCTCTTTTGCCGCTCTTGGTCATGCGTAGTAAACGTCTTGGCAAGCTCCCGACACTTCTCAGCAAGTCTGGCTGTGGCAGAAATAGGCGCACACTCAGACGGATCCGGCTTGTATGGAAGGATTGTGTCGATTGTGTGCGACGGGTGTCTGCCGTACAATAAGAAAAAGGGGAGAAACCAGTAGTGCTCTGAGGGGCGGTATTATAGGCGTAGGTGACGAATGGCAGAATGGCATCCCAATTGGTGTGATCGGCGGCGACGTACATCGAGAGCATGTCGCCGAGCGTGCGGTTTAAAGCGTTCGGTGAGGCCATTCGTCTGCGGGTGGTAAGCTGTAGTTTTCCGGTGAACAACGTGGCACTCTTTCAGGATGGCTTCGACGACTTCCGACAAGAAGACACGACCTCGATCGCTGAGCAGCTCCTGGGGTGGACCGTGACGCAGCATGAATCGGTGAAGCAGGAAGGAAGCAACATCGCGCGCTGTAGCCGCTGGGAGGGCGGCAGTTTCGGCGTATCGCGTAAGGTGGTCAACAGCGACGATGGCCCAGCGATTACCAGCCGACGTTAGAGGAAGTGGTCCATACAAGTCTATGCCAACGCGCCCGAACGGCCGGTCAGGGCAAGGCAGAGGTTGCAGAATTGCCGGCGACAGGTGCGTTGATGTTTTGCGGCGCTGACAATCAATGCAGGAGCGAACGAACTTCTGCACGTAGCGGTACATCCCTCGCCAAAGTACCGTTGGCGAATGCGGTGGTAAGTTTTCGATACCCCAGAGTGTGCGCACTGCGGATCAGAGTGGAACGATTCGCATATGTCGGAACGCAGACTGCGGGGTATTACGAGTAGCCACTGGCGGCCGTCGCCGTAATTGCGTCGGTGGAGGAGGTCGTCGCGAACGGCGAAATGGTGGGCTTGACGACGCAACGCGCGAGTGGATGGTGTTGCCGATGGATCAGTCAGCAAGTCTATCAATGAGGCGGTCCAGTGATCCTTGCGCTGTTCAGTAGCGATGGTGTGAATGTCGATAGAAGAAACGGCATTGTGAGACACTGAGCTACGGGTATTGTCGTCAGGCAAGGGGGAGCGCGAGAGTGCGTCGGCGTCAGCATGCTGGCGTCCATTGCGGTACAGCACGCGGATATCGTAGTCCTGCAGGCGAAGTGCCCAGCGGGCGAGGCGACCTGAGGGATCCTTCAGTGACGACAACCAGCATAGTGCATGATGGTCGGTGATCACATCAAATGGGCGACCATACAAATAAGGTCGGAATTTCGTAAGGGCCCAGATGATCGCCAGGCATTCCTTTTCGGTGACGGTGTAATTGGTCTCGGCTTTAGTAAGCGTACGACTTGCATATGCCACGACATATTCAGGGAACCCTGGTTTGCGCTGCGCAAGGACAGCGCCAAGGCCAACACCGCTAGCGTCTGTGTGTACCTCTGTAGGAGCCGCAGGGTCGTAGTGGCGTAGTATGGGAGGCGACGTCAACAAACGGCGGAGCTTTTCGAAAGCGTCGTCGCACTCGGACGACCATGAATGGAGGGGCCCGTTACTTCCGAGGAGCTTCGTCAGAGGCGATATGATAGTCGCGAAATTTCGAATGAAGCGCCGAAAGTAGGAACACAGTCCTACGAAACTGCGCAGTTCTTTGACGGACGTAGGTTTCGGGAACTCGGTCACGGCGCGAAGTTTGGCCTGGATCGGGGAGAATTCCGTCCTTGGACACGACGTAGCCGAGGATTGTCAGCTGCCGTGCTGCAAATCGGCACTTCTTTATATTCAGTTGCAGACCGGCGTCGCTCAAACGCGTCAAAACATGCCGTAGGCGTTGAAGATGGTGGAAAAGTCCGGAGCAAAAACGACGACGTCGTCGAGGTAGCACAAGCACGTGTGCCATTTCAGGTTGCGCAGAACGGTATCCATCATGCGCTCAAAGGTGGCGGGCGCATTACACAGCCCAAACGGCATGACGTTGAATTCGTACAGGCCGTCGGGCGTGACAAAGGCGGTCTTCGGTCGAGCGTCGTCAGCCATAGGTACTTGCCAGTAGCCTGAGCGCAAATCGAGGGATGAAAGAATTCGGCGCCTTGCAGGCTGTCAATCGCATCGTCTATTCGCGGCAGTGGATACACGTCCTTACGAGTGATCTTGTTGAGTCGTCTGTAGTCGACACAGAACGCACAGAACCGTCCTTCTTCGCAACAAGAACGACAGGAGACGCCCAAGGGCTGTTGGAGGGTCGAATAACATCGCGTCGAAGCATGTCGTCGACTTGCTCGGTGATTACACGGCGTTCTGTGGGAGATACGCGATATGGACGTTGCCGCAGTGGCAGGTGGGCGCCAGTATCGATGCCGTGCGTAACGGCCGACGTGCGACCGAGAGACGTTTGAGCGACATCGAAAGAAGAGCGAAATTCTTCCAACAGGTCCAGAAGTTGGGAACGCTGGACCTGCGTAAGGTTGTCAGCTATGGTGGAACCAAACACGTCAGCGGGTGATGAACCAGACATCGAAACAGCACTGAGCGTACTGGAACTGCGGCCGTGCGTGTCATCGGGTTCGTCCATAACTTGTGCGTCTTCGAGGGGTTCCACGCTGCCGAGACATTCCCCTCGCACCAACGTAACACTGTACGGGGAGGGGTTGATTACAAAAATAGAGGTGCTTCCCTGAGTGATTTGAACGGTCGCGAAAGGCACCAGCAAGCCTTTCCTCGTGCAAATACGGTCATATGGCGAGAGGAGTGCAACGGTGTCGGATAGACTGGCGCAGTAGACGGACACCGCCGTGGACGAGTTTGCAGGCAATTTGATGTCGTCTTTAACGAGTACCTTGCTCGCAGCCGATGGACTGTCTTCCGGCGTCAAATTACAGAATGGTGACAGCTCTATTTCGGCTGGTGCGCAATGAATGACGGCGTCATGGCGGGAGAGAAAATCCCATCCGAGGATGACGTCGTGAGAGCAGGCAGGAATTATGATCAGTTCGATGGCGTACATAGCGTCCTTAATCATGACGCGGGCTGTGCACACCGCTGTAGGGTGAATACGTTGGGCGCTGGCTGTACGGAGGGAGAGCCCGGAAAGTGGCGTCGTCACTTTGCGCAGTATTCGGCTAAGCTTTGCGTCCATAACGGATACAGCGGCTCCAGTGTCGATAAGGGCAGATGCACGAACACCGTCTACAAGCACGTCTATCACGTTCGATGGGCTTCGCTGAGGGCTTTCGCAGTTCGATCGCGTCGCAGCCCTTGCCTCGTGGACTGCGACGACTAGTTTTCCTGGTCGCGTGGGACCAGACGTGGCCGCATCGGGGACAGTGAGCGGCGTCGTGGTGACGGTGAACGGCGGGTAGAGGGCGCTGGGCGAGACGGCGGTGACATAGGCTGCAGTGAATCGTAATACGGGCGGCTCGACTGGCTTGGCATGGTTGAAGCGACTGGGGGCGACTGCACGCGATTGCAATAGCGGCCGACGTGACCGGCGCAACCGCACGCAAAGCAGATGGGGCGGTTGTCGGAAGTGCGCCATCGGTTCGCCGGGGTGGGTCCCATCCATGGTCCAGACGCGGTGGACGGGGCGGCGGCTGATAGGACTGCATGGTGGGCTGCAGTCGTGGCCTAGGAATGACGTCGGCGTACGCAGCCGGCACACTCGCCTGGAAGGCCTGTGGTCTGGTGACGACTTCGGCGTAAGGATGTGGGGCAGACACAGGGATCGCTGGGGGTGGCCTGGCCACAACTTGCGCGTAACTGAGTGGCGCAAGCGCCGGAGGTGGCTGGTGGTATTCCGGCATGACCTCCGCGATTTCCTGTTGAATAGCGCGGCGTAAGGGAGGCAGCAGTGTGGTGGACGGCTGTTCAACATGCTGCGACTGAGGCAAGGTCAGTAGAGAAAACTGGCGGGCAATTTCCTCGCGCACAAATGACTTGACCTCGGCGAGCAAGCCCGAGTGATCAGAAATGGCCGACAAGCCAGCGAGGTCGGCGTCGTCGCATGATGGAGGTCGACGGGTCAGCAACCGCTGCCGGCGCAGCTCCTCCTAGCTTTGGCAGAGCGTGATCACCTCTGTCACGGTACGAGGGTTCTTGGCGAGCAGCATGGTGAAGGCATCGTCGTCGATGCCTTTCATAACGTGTCGGATCTTGTCAGACTCAGACATGGTTACGTCGGCCTCCTTGCACAAGTCGAGGACGTCTTCGATGTAGCTGGTAAACGACTCACCGGTCTGCTGAGCTCGTTCACGTAAACGCTGTTCGGCTTGCAGTTTACGTACGGCAGGTCGGCCAAACACGTTGATGATGGCGGTCTTGAAATCGGACCACGTGAGGAAATCGGTTGCGTGGTTGTTGTACCACAGGCTTGCCACACCCCGCGAGGTAGAAAACCAGGTTGCTCAGCTTTCCTGCCTCGTCCCATTTGTTGGGTACGCTCACGCGCTCGTATATCGCGAGCCAGTCCTCCACGTCAGTGCCATCCGCGCCGGTGAATATAGGAGGGTCGCGGATGCGGGGGGAACCGGAGCATGGTGTCGGTACAGGGGGAAGCGTTTGCTGGGCGGCGTCTTGAGGCATGGTAGAGGGCACGGTACGCGATCGAAGCGCCAGGGGCATCGAACGGACCGAAGCTGGTTGGACGGCGCAGCACTCTCCACCAAATTATAAAGGCGTTTATTGACAGCACTAGTCGACGAAGCACAACGGCGACAGTCAAGACAGAGCGCGGGCTCTGAGCGCGAGGAGCGGAGCCGAAGGGGACGACCCACTAGAAGCGTTCGAGAGGGCGACCCATTACAGACTAACAACGCTTCGCTACAATATATATATTATATATATATATATATATATATATATATATATATATATATATATATATATATATATTCCCCCTGTGCATGGTTTCTCTTCGTTAATGGCATTTTTAGTTGCGCAGCATCTTATGGCGGAGCTCAAACTGCGTGCGTCGTGACCACCCTTACTGCGCATGCGTAAATCCTCTCCACCGACCTCCTCCCCACTCTCCCTTTCCCCCTCTCTCCTCCCTCTGTCCACCCCCCTCTGAAACGCGGGCTCGAGGTGCGAAATGCTGCTTCGCATCGCCTCATGGCCCCTTTAGTGGGAGATGGTGTGCCCCTCTCCTGCGCAACGCCGCGATGAGCGCATGCGCGTCTCTTCCCCCTCTCCCTCCTCTCCTACGCTCCCCGCACTCGCGCGCCTGACGACCGCGTTCCCCGCTCGCCCTGAGAGAATTAACGGCCAGGCTAGAGGGAAGACACGACGCGCGTAGCGTTCCTCTTCGGGTTCCACGACGCGAGGTCGGTAGCATGCCCAACGAACGCCAACGGAACGCGATCGTGCAATTGCTCCGGCTTCGCATCGCCTCATGGTCCCCTTTAGCGGGAGATGTAATTTTTAAAGTGCAGAGCGCTTAGAGGCCAGGGCTGTCGTCATCGTATGCTGTCGTCGTCTCATGTCACTTGGAGTCACGTATAGGCGAGGCCATGTATAGCACAGCCATGTATATATAGCATAGCCATGTGTGGATGAGAAAACGAAGTCAAGTTGAGTGAGGTTTTCATGTTACCACCTGTCACTGATGTTCGTCATGCAGTCACATCATCATCATCATCATCATCATCATCAACAGCCACATCAGGCAATACCAATTTTGGTGTATGACAAGCTAGCGAAACGGCCGCGAATGCACCATGAGCGTGACATATAAAATCATGACATACATGCATGCAGATCTGGTTTCATGTTCCACCTGTCAGTATGTTCGTCTCATACAGGGCGCGTCGCGCAAATACCAATTTGGTTGTCTAGCAGTCTCGCGAAACAGCGC
>NC_051178.1:148531134-148554423 GCF_013339695.2 Rhipicephalus sanguineus | reverse complement strand
TTCCTTCAGAGGGGGTGGGGGGGGGGAAGGTTCGTCGCGGTGCCCCCCTCCTCCCTATTAAGTCAATGTGTTTGGCAGACCTTGCGCCCACCTCTTCTTAGGTGACTACGGGGGCCGGCCGCCCCCCTGCCCCACTGTGCGCACGCCTACGCGAAGAGTTACAATCTCTTCAACGTTATGCGCGGCACATTCACTATAAATATTGAAAGAACTAGACGGGCAAAAATAGGAATAAGGATTAGCGAAGAATATCTTAGCTACTTGCGTTTTGTGGACGTTATCGCGCTTTTCAGTAACGACGGTGCCGAATCACGAAAAAAATTCTAAAGGTGTAAACGAACGCAGCATTAAAGTAGGATTAAAGACGGACCCGAAGAAAAGAAAAATAATGTTAGGCGGCTTGCCGAAAAAGCGAGATTAAGAGTGGCAACTAGAATAGAAGATTGTGTATAAGCGTGAGCTAACTACGAGCAGAGAGCACCCCCCCCCTCCCCCCACGTTTATTAAGTTCACCAAGGAACGGTAGGCATTCGCAACACATGACTGGCAATTAAATTAGCGTTATCCTTTAAGCGGGAATTGCAATTTTTCAGTGATATCTTAAGGGCCAAAAGATGGATAAACTGCTGCGCGCGACGCGAGAAACATTGCGAGCGGTACCACAAGATCCCATGAACTCTACATCTAAACGAGATAGACACGCACGCATTTCTAATCTAAAGGTAAGATTGTAACAGAAAGGAATCGTGCATAAAAACCACTCACGTGTGCCCGTTGGATCGCTAAAAACACGGGCGAATAAAAAATGCAAGCGCACCATATCAGAATACACAAAACACGATGGTCAATAGAGAATACGCGATAAGAAAAGAACAAAACTCTGATGACACGTAACAGTACTGGTTCAACATGGAAGCAGGGGGCCACTGGTTTCTCGCTGCGGTGATCTCTGCCGAAAACAATGCCGGAATGCTGCCGCGTATCCGTCTCGTGCACGATTTTGACTTTCCACCACACATGTCCACACACCGCACTTGAAGAATTCTGCTGGTCGGAGTGAAAAAAACCTGCTCCCGCAGTTACGATTGTCCCTCCGTCTGGACGGCTACCCTACCCTGCCTGGTCAAGCGAGTTTCGCGACAATGGCGCTGAACGAGGGGAAGGGAGGGAGGGGGTGTAGAGGTTGAAGAAGACAAAAAAAAATGCGAATTCTCCCTTCTTGAAAGCACGGCTCAGCCTACCACAATGGCGTGCGATCCCCCCAACATGTCTATGGGCATGCCGTTTGAGAAAGGCGTTCGTCGAATATTCAATGCATCACTTGTTGCCACATGTCGCTACATGAAACTTTGCGTACACCACGTTGTAGCCGCATTTTTCATCGTATTTCACGTGCCATAATAATAATTTTATGCGACTGTTTCTGAAAGCACGTGGGAAGCAATCGTTGAGCGAGATTTTTAGTTGAAAAAGATATGTATGTCACAAATGGACGGCAACGAAGTGCAAATACGAACTGACAAACACCTGGCAAACACGTGTTTGTCAGTTCGTTAAAGATGGTCAGCCGGCTAGTTGATTTAGAAACATTCAAACGACAAAACGTGTCTTCACTTCGCCCGGTATTTCTTGCACCATACCTATTTTTCTCAAGTAATGAACCAACTAGCTCAGCAACACGCCTTGCTGAGCTTTTTACTATTTTCATAAATTATGGACATCCCTGAAGCAAATGCGCTTGTTACGCTTCACCCAAACACGCGCGTGAGTAAATATGTGTAAACACAGAGATCGGAAACTGTCCGTGTAGTATATGAGCGCTGGCGCCACACATTCAGCGGCTGAAAGGATATAGCGCTACAAATATGATGACAGGCTCGATTTATGCACAGAATTAGTATTCACATTAAACTTCTTCCGCTAAAAGCATTCGTGCGGGAATGTTTGGGTGAATTTTGATGCTGGATACATAGTGAAGTCGGCCGACCAGTGGCAAAAACATTTACGAAACAGAAGTACTTCGAATTTGGCGCATGAAGTTATTAGTATGTGCTATAACGTTTCAACATTTTTGATAGCGTTGAACAACTGGTCAACGAAGTGGCCATCTAATTTCAGTCAGTTATTCTTCTAAAGACCACCTTTTTTTTGGTAGAAAAGTGACTGTGCTAGTGATAGTTGTTAGTCATTGTCATAGCAGAAACTCATAAGAGAATGCAAGCTATTCAGTCGGCGATACTTCGCGCACCGAGTCGTACGTGCGGCGCTAGCACGGTACAATATTTGAACTTTGCTATTTGTGCTAGTACAGCAATCCATGTAGCGGTATTCTACAGCTTATAAGCTACAAATATTCAAGCGCCTAACGCTGTATTGCATTACGATTGTATCCTAGACGGGCGAGCTGCCGGGCTTCTTCAGCGGGCTAAAGGTACAGCGCAACGTCGAGGTTATTCTCGTCACTGACGGCCGGCAACACGGCGTCCAGCGTCGTTGGGGGGCGTCCGTGAACTAGTTTGAACGGCGTCATATGTGCGCCGTTTCTTACACTGCCGTGTTAACTTCAGGTTATGTGCGGAAGATATTATGGCGTCCCATGTCATGTGTTCGACGTACAGTACATTGCCAGAATGTCGGCGAGGGTTTCATTTAGCCGCTCGGTGAGGCCATTCGCCTGCGGGTGATGTCCGTCGGTGACTTGTGTGGCTATATTTCAAGATGGTTTGCGTTAGCTCTGCCGTAAAAGCCGTACCCCTGTCGGTGACGAGGAGTTTTGGAGCGCCGCGACGCAGGAGGACGTTCTCAACAGGGCATGTATAACTGTCTGAAGGGAGACAAGAAAGTTCCAACATCGTCGATAAGCCATCGGCTCCGCCGATGTCAGCTGAAGCACGGCAGAACGACGGCATGCACGGCCCAATGTTGCCGGTGAAAACCATCGGCTCGGCCGATGTCGGCGAAAGTACGGCAGAACGGCGGCTAACTCGGCCCAATGTTGCCGGTGAAAGCCATCGGCTAAGCCGATATCGGCGGAAGAACAGCAAAACGCCGGCAAACTCGGCCCAGTGTTACCGGTGAAAGAAATCGGCTAAGCCGATATCGGCGGGATGACGGCAGAAGGCCGGATAACTCGGCCCAATGTTGCCGGTGAAAGACCAACATCGGCTGAAAGGCGGCAAGATCGGCCCAATTTTGCCGTCAATAGTCAACGGCTCCGCCGATATCGGCGCCAGGCTGGCAATGCTGGCCCGAGGTGGGGCCGCGCACAGCCGCCGTAAAACCAATATCGGCCCGACGTCGTGTGCTGCCTGGGAAGGCGCAGCTCAGTATTGCGCTATGGCACTACCTGCCTGCTCGACGGGGCGCCCCACTTGCGAACAGGGCTACAGTCGGTATATAACATGCGCAAAGTGGGTGACTGGTTACTGTCTAGACATTTGCGCTAAATAGGTACGTAACAAAGATGGTGAAAAATTACTCGCAGCGTAACAATGTTCTGAGTAATTTCGCAGTAGCCAGTGTCTGACTTTCTTTTTATTTTCTTGACAACACCGGTTGGGCAAGTTCGAAACCAACACAATGCTGTGCATAGCTGCAACTGCATAATGAAATACCTGCCTAGACTACGCTTATAACGGACACACGCACATTATGTCTCCTGTTATTCTGTTTGGGGACAGTGCTATCAGCTGATGCAACGAGGCGCGGTGGAAATGAATGTGCTCGCATCATATTAAGGAGCAACAGCGAACAGCGCCTCGTCTGTTTTGGTGCGTTCAACCTGCGCACCGCACATATCGTTTACGTTCGCACACACTGCGCGTAACTGAATACTGTTTCTAAAGAGTGGCTCATTGGTGATTCATGTCACTTAGAAGTTCGTGCGCGTAACAAAACAAATGCCCGTCTTCTAGTAGTTCTTGTTTAGTTAGGCGCTCGAACTTCCTCGCAATCTGTTACTATAGGTTCACTTTCAGGTGATACATGTATACACGAATCGACTCAATAGAAGCAATCGCTAACTTCTGGAACGCCTACGCTCTTAATGAAATACCCAATTTTTTTCCGCTTAGATTATTAGGCGCACAGGTGTCAACATGGATTTAATGACTTAGGAATACGTGGCTTATAAATGCACATCTTATTCACACGCGAATGGCGCGCTTGGAGCATCTTTTTTTTCTGTAAAGTGGAAATTGGGCAGTATAATATGAAAACTTTGTTTGCAGTGTGCGATTTCGGTCCCAACTAAGAATCACCAACTGCGCACGTGGGCGTGCACGTTTCCGAGAACCGAACTGCTTCAGATTTTTTTTACGACAAGCAGCTTTGAAGGGCACAAGGTAAGCCCTATACGTGCGATGCATTTTTGGCCATTTTGAGGTACCCTTTTCTCATTAACTAAAATAGATATCCACATAATGGATATGTCACTTTCTTTCAATTTTCTGCTCGTTCAGCTACATCAGATTTATTATTATCTAACGAATATTGCAATTTTGGTGAATCTTTTAGCACTAGGACATAAATTTTGAGTTAACTTATACGTTTGAAAATTTGTGACAGAAACACTGTAAAGTGCATCATTTCGATTCTAGTGCAGTAGTTGTGTGCATTTATGCAGAATACAAGAAAAAATAATGAACTGGTAATCTTCGATTTCATAGAAAACAATGGTACCTAAGTAATAAAAACGTGGTTTTGAGATAATCGAGTTTAAAGTTAGAAAACAGCTGAAAACGAACATACTTTGCCACAAGCACCGTTCAACTATAATATTTACTACCAACGAGCTTGGTAATCATTGCCAAAATCATTTCTAGGGGCTAAGCTCCTCTAACCTTGTCACGCGTCTGGCGTCAGGCGTAACCGGCAGTATCTCCCGAACAGTATAATACATGGCGTAGTCTCATAGAAGTACATACAAACTGCAGTTGAGTGATGATATTCTAGATGGAGCTGTACACAATATGTGTCGTCATCATCATTTCTCGTCTCATTTCCAAGATGGCGTTGGTCCAATAGAAGTGTGTGCAATAGTGCGCTTGTGTGAATCGCCACTAGATGGCATATGAAAGCAATGGAAAAAGAAATGGGGTTGCTTTATAGACAGCACCATGTTTGACGTCTGCATCCCAGGTCAGTGGGCATGGACTGAAGATGCCGTTGCCAATGCTTCATGCCGCTTGAGTTACGTCGGCGAAAAGCTGGTGGAGATACAAAATTTCAAAAAAATATTTCTCAAGTTAAAAGAATAATACCCTGTTGTAACTTTCCCTATGTTCAGCTAATACATAGAGCTTTCAAATGAAGTATCGTGCATATTTTTAGTCCGAGTTTTTTGACGCTGAATACAGAGCTTTTCTCAAAAAAAGTGATATTCGCAATTTTTTTTCAGACGATCTGCTACATCTTCCACGACTAAATTATTTTTCTTTTGTTGTATGTCGAACAGGCCACCAGTATATAATTCATTTCTACCCTTTGAGTTTGCCTTGTTTCAGGAAAAAAATATCAAACTTTGCAACTTTATTCAATTTTGCTCGTGCAAGAAGCTCTCGAAGAATCGATATACATAAATAAGTCATTATTTTGACAGTTACATCACTTGATTAGCTTGCCGGAAATACCATTTTATTAAGTGCATGCCATAAACGTCCTTTGAAAAAAATTGTTGTTTGATGCTCTTTAGCTCAGTCGGCGCAAAACTACAGACTCTCACAAATAGGCGGCAAAATTTTTGGCAACAGAAATAAACGAGCAGAGCGAGTTTCGAACTGCAAGAAAAACGTGGAAATTTTTGCAGCCATATCTGTGATGGTCGGAAAAACGCTGGATGATTTGGCATGGAATGCCCCATGTATATATATATATATATATATATATATATATATATATATATATATATATATAGTCTTTGTCGCATATTTGATGATGTACTGGGTTACCACAGTGATTACTGCTGGGCGAAACCGCTGAAGATTTCACGGGGTAACCGTGATTGCTTCAGGAGCTTCGCCCAAGCTCTTCATCATTCACCCGTGGATATTCTGTGATTTTTTTTCACTTTAGAGCTTGTCGTCTTCCTTGCCTTGCTTCTTTCGTGAGCTGTCGTGCAGCTGTATTCACCATACGTCGTCAATTGCGGTCAACTCCTTTCGGCATATTGACTGCATTTTGGTAACGCTTCAATCCTAATGATATCAGAATTTTGGCACGTGCGATACTGCCATGATCAAACGAAAGAATGGCATTCAGTGCCGCAATCCTTAAGACTCTGAAGCCTGTAGGGTTTTGCGGCTATAGCTAGCCCTGAACCCTTAAGAGATGAGGCCGAGACCAGAAGAAACACGTCTTTACTGGTGTAAGCCTCGGCCGCAACTGCCTGCTGCCAGCAGCTGCTGAGCGCGAGCTGCGAGCGCACCCGTGGTCATCGTTCTCTTCTACCTACGATCGGCGCGCTCGCGGCTGGCGCTCCCATACTGCCCCCTCCCCGCGGAAGAAGTGGAGGAGAAGGACGCAGGTTTCTCGGAAGTGTCCTGGCTATCCTTGGCCACGCCGGACTGCGCGTGGCACACACAACCACCTGCCGGCGCTGTCCACCCACAACTCCGTGTGGGATCTCATGGGCTGCTGGACCCAGGAACTGCTGACACGCTCAGCGAAGGCGACTCTGCCACCGCCCGAAGACGGAGACGCACCGCATTCGCTCAGGTTGACGACCACGGTCGTCAGCATGACCACGGTCGAGAGCATGACAGAACGCCGATGCTCCTGGTGCCGCACCGGTCCCAGCGAGTCAGAAGCCGTTGTCGTTGTCGTAGGTCGTTGCCGTTGTAGCCCCCCAGACCAATCACGTGCGGGTGGTGGCCACTCCTCCAGGTAGGAGTCGTTGAACGCCGGTGACCTCGGCAGCCGTGGGAGCGCGACGTCCTCAACAAAGGTCCGACGGCATATGCCTCCGGCGCTCACGTCTCCCTCGCAGATGTTGCGCTGCAGGGCAGACGCGCTGGGGCAGTTGCTCGTGCAGGCGTCGCGGCAGCCGCCTTGCTACCGCTTTCTGTAGTTGCCTGCTCTTTCCTGTTGTTGACGTCTGGTTTCTCCTTGTGATTAGTGTCAGCATCCTTGGAATCTGCTTGCTGAGCCTTGCTTGCATCCCCGTCGTTGTTAGTCTCATCCTCGTCGTTCTTGCCCTTCCTGTCAGATGACTCGTCTTCGTTAGCGGCTGCCATTGGGGCCACCTCAGCAGAGGCTGCCTCTTCTTTTTCGGCCTCGCTGTCGCCCTTATTACTCCCTGCCTCATGCTTTCCTTGACCCTCTTCTTCCTCACCACCATACTTCTTAACGGTCTCCTTCGGTTCACATTTCGTATTTGCGGCTGTCTCACCGCTGACGCCTCCATGCTGTGCGAGTTCGTCTTCCTTGTCCACTGCGTGTGCGTTGGCTACTCCTTCCCAATTTCCAGCGCTGTCCACACCTCCTGTGCTCTCGGCTCTCTCTTCGTCAACGGCCGCCGCTTCAACATCCCGGAACTCATCCGCCTCTTCTTTGCCGTCGTGGCAGTCAACGTCCGCGTAACCAACGCTCACCTCGTCCACTTCTGCGTATTTTTCGTCGCCTACCTGCTCCGTGGCCTCCACATCACTGCGCCGCCCATCGTGGTCTCTTTTTCTTCCTTTTCTCCTTCTTCTCAACCTCACTGTTTGCGCCATTGGCTGCTCTTTCTGGGTCCGCAACGTCGTCTCGACGCGCGGCGTCTGCACACATGGCGTGCGCCACCACGCCGACCTCGGCGACCTTCCGCTCACCGGTCCGACACTCACCGGTCTCCTCACCGCCTAGGAAGTCATCGGCTTCGTTCCCGGATATCTCGATCGCCGCCGTGGATTGCACGGCGTTCACGTTCTCCGGGCCCTCGCCAGCGCACGTGTCGTCGCCGCCTTCGTCGTCGACGCCAGGTGCCGCCGCGGCGCACGAGCGCGCCAGAGCCTCCTTGACCTGCACGGGCAGCGGGACGCCGATGGAAGCACCGAGGTGCTCTAGGGCTTTGATGGCACGCCGCTGCTCGTCGGGGATCATTTTCCCGGAAAGGCAGAGGCACACGAGGGTCTCGACCGGCTGATGTAGTAGGAACAGGTTGTAGACCCCGTAGGCGGCCATGTCCAGGAACGCCCGTTTCAGCGCCCATAGCTCAGCGAAGGCGATATCGCCGTGCAGGGGGCCGAAATCAGGAGCTGCTGGGATCCGGCGGGCGATGACCAGGCGGAACATGGCGGGGCGGGGTCCTACCCGTTGGGCGCCAGATGTAGGGTTTTGCGGCTATAGCTAGCCCTGAACCCTTAAGAGATGAGGCCGAGACCCGAAGAAACACGTCTTTACTGGTGTAAGCCTCGGCCGCAACTGCCTGCTGCCAGCAGCTGCTGAGCGCGAGCTGCGAGCGCACCCGCGGTCATCGTTCTCTTCTACCTACGATCGGCGCGCTCGCGGCTGGCGCTCCCATAAGCCTAAACAAAGATAGCAAATACTCTCCGACACAATTCCCATTCGCTCAACACTTGCAGCGGGCTGTTTGGACGCTCAATCCAGTCTAATTGCATCACAAACATTATTTGTCCATTAAAGCATACCCGTTGTCACTTTGCACGCGAGTCTCCTCGAAGGACGCTGAAAAGGTTGAGAGATTCAACGATGACAAGCTTGCTGGTTCAGCTTGCAGCACTTCAGTACGTCGCCGGCCTTTATTCGTATTTACAAGAGAACTGTATTCGGTGACACGAAATTTACACGTGGCGAAGACCTTATTTACCCTCAGCTTCTCAACCTATCGACAGTCACGACATACACAAGGTGTAATGAAGCTAGGAGCTGAAAGTGTCCGAACAAATACGCTCAGAAGAAAAAGTCCGAATGAAACGGCGCACAGCGTCGTCAGACTGTCTTAGAAGATACCCGACAATTTCTTGTACAAGTTGACTCCAAACAAGCATTTTGGCTTCCGGGCATGGTTTTTTTTTAGAAAAACGAACCGTAAGCACGGAGCTCATACGAGAGGCTCGTCTTGCAATGCTTGTTGACTCACAACTTCGAAAAAAACTGACTTTCAGCCAAAAAAGTACTTTTTAAGGAAAGAACGAATGTGGAAAATATGCACAAAGAGACACACTTCCCGAATTGCAAAGAAATTTTCTAATTTTGCTTGACCCTGCGCCCTTAAACGACCGGCCGTTGAAAGAGGCAGTATTTTTAGGAGCTCCCCAAGGGCCTTTTTACGGACGCCTGTGCTTCAGTTCTTTGTGGACCGCAGCATAAAACATATTCCTGTTAATTACGAGCCAGATTTATGAGGTCGAACTGTGCTTCGATAAAGCAAACTGCGCCAGCATTCTTACCATCCGCATTATTTCCGGTACCCTGGCAAGAGCATGGTGCTCTCCCAGGACATAACCTCGTTGTGATGAAGTTTCCAGGGACCGCAAGGAGGATGAAACGGCCATAGAAAACGAAATTCAGTGCTTAGTTCGTCTCCGTTCTGTTTCAGTCTTTATCATTTTCTTTGGACATGAACCAACCAGCACGATTAAGCACTGCAGTGCAGATGAAAAGGCGACGGAAACGCGCAAACACGTGACTGGAATAAGAGCGCCTGGCTGCTCATTGAAGACAACTCGCTGCACGGGCCGGCACGACAGGATGAAATAAATTTAAAGAGAACGGCACGTCATCCTGGCGGACGCAGCAACAGGGAGGGGTATAACGATGTGTTGGCCCTTCCTGGCGTGAACGTTCGGGAAGCTAGTGCCTGTTGCAGAGATTCAGTCGAATGTCAACGCCTCAGGGGGCATCAGATCGGCGTGTCTGCTTATCTTGATGCCCAGCAGGCACCCCATAATCTTCTCGAGCTCGCCTGCCCTCTTTCGTCGCAACCCATCGATGGACTCAGCCAAGACCGCTTCGTCGAACTCGAATATGTTAGCGTTTTGCTCTCTTCTGAACACTTTCGAGAGACCCTTCATTCGTTCTGCCCTGAAAAGTGGAGTGCAGCGATTTCTGGGTATGTGGACAGAAGCGCTTCGAAAGGTTGAATCACCTGCTACGAAAACCGCCACCTGTAATCTCAGACACAGATGCCGCTACTTAGTTCTGTGTCACTACGCTGCGCTGTATCAATGTCTTGGGGTGACTACGCAGTTATCAACACGCGTGCACACAATTCTGTTCATATTTTTTTCGTTTATGCTTGAAGTAATCTTGGTTGGCTAGACGGCCACCAATTTGAGGGCGTCTTCTCATGAAACGGCCTACTCCAGAACGTCGTTTATGGCGTATACGGAAGCGCACCCCCTTTGTGCTATCATCAGCGCCCATTTGTGATATGCCTCCCACGAAGCGTCTTGTTATACACCATTTTCACGACACGCCTTAACATTTCAAACGCAAAACCTAGAGCTTGTCTGTTTTGTTTGGGCTGTTTTGGCAATAGCTACCGAGCTAAGAAGTTCATTCTTTTTTTTTGTGACGTTAGCAATAATATGAATGTCTCATAATAAATGTGTAATAATTCTACCCGCTACTTCAATAAACCTTGTGAAAGGAACTACACTCCGCAACTCCTATTAAAATCCTTGCCTTCCACATCAACCTGCGGCGTTGAGCACCCTCTGTTACCAACAACAATTGTGGTGCAGAGTTCACAACTAATTTGATGGAGGGCTTTCCCTAGCTGGCACACAACACTCACTGAAACTATCACCGGAACGTCTGAATAGAATGCAGCTGTGCGTTACATGTATGTGGGCGTACAGCTAGACCCCAAAAATGATTAGTAGTAGCGATGACCACTACAGTCTTGTCGACTAGGTTCGTGTGTTTGGGCACCCATCCGTCGCAGTCGACTATCGTAATATAGGCTGCCGAATGTTTGGGCTCCTACATCTTCATCCGTCTGCTCATCAGCGCAGTCAACTAGGTCATCCCTGCAACACCGATGCCCCGTTTGCTGACTCGTTGTCCTCGCGCTGGTGTTCTTGTGCAGCGCATAAAGCTATTATTTTGTGCTTGCTTGAACGGCCAGCTTGCACCCGATGAGGCCACCTTGTTTTCACAAACTTCCCTTAATACTAATGGCAGCCTTTCAACATCACCCAAGCATTCGCTTTTCGCAAGGCAATCAAGTGACCCAACAAGAACGTAATGGCAGTTCTGGAGGACATAGTCAGATCAGGCGTCCCTTCTAAATGAAATGAAGACGATTCGAATCAAACTTTCGCAAAGTGACAAGACTTTTGACGACATAAGTAAGTGCCTAGCCTGCATTGAAGACGATGTTTCCTATTTGACTGACCTAAAAGTGAAAATCAACGATGTCGCTACTGGCGTAGACAAGAAATAAAAAAGCCATAGCCGACACACCATCCAGACCGAATGCTTCAGACGACGGGGCTCGCCGTTTGAACCTTGCATTTTTTGGAATTGCTGACAGCGAATGCAAAGTGTGGCAACAATCGGCAGAAAAAGTCATTGAAGTTTGCACTACCAAGCTGAATGTCAGTAAAGGTTCCACATATATTGAGCGGTCTCACAGAATCGGCAGGTACAACGCTTCTAGAAATAGACGAATTATCTTTATATTAGGTCACTTCAAGATAAAAAAGCAGATTCTTTCAAACACTAAGCAACTCAGGGCACAGTCCTAGGTGTATAAGAGGATTACTTGCCCAGCACCCGACTAGAACGCAAACGGTTAATCGCGTTCGGAAAGTTCCACCAAAAGCCGTTTCAACTACGCTACGAGAAGCTCATCTTAGACATCAAGACTTGCAAGCACGATAATGATACACTCAGTGTCATATCGACTTCATAGCTACCTTCTATAGCGTCTGCAAAACCTAACGTACGCTCTTTGTCATTTCTTTACACAAACATAAGAAGTGTGTTGGGGAAGCGCGACAACACACTTCTTATGTTGGTTACGCCGACTGTAAACTTGTACTAACAGAAACTATTAATGCTCAGTTCAACAGTCCGAGACACAGAGCTTAGTTCCATACTTCCTGATTTGAACATGTTAAGGCGTGATCGTGAAGGTAAAAGAGGTGGCGGCGTTCTGATAGCGTTTCTTGAAAGCCTGTGGTGCGAAATAGTCAATATCGCTTCACCCCTCGAAATATTGTTTTTGCGTGGTGTAACAACTTTTCTTAAGTTTATTTAGTTTTGACCAGGGTGTCGGAACGGAATGAAAACCGAAAATATTATTTCGTTCCGGAGTGAAACCGAACTTTTTTTCCATCGTTTTTCGGTTCACAAGAAAACGTCGCAATCCGGAACAACTGAGCTCATGCAACGTGAGCAGTTATGCATATCTCAGGGTACAGTATTAGCGCGTACCTCTGGCAAGAATTCCAAAGCAAAGATATGTTGAAATTGTGCGAAAAACGAAAACAGTGGGAACCAGAGATGTTTATATTAACGCAGGTGGACTTTCGCACGCCTGTCACGCAGGCAAAAGTGGAGAAGGCATTGTCGGCGCTGAAGTTTGTTACAGCGAAAGCTGTTATGAGATCAGAGCAGCTGACTTTGGCACCGTAGTTGTCCGCCGCCGCCGGTGTCCGTGACCGCTATCGCGTGATATAAGAAATAAATGAGAAACAAATATCTAGGATCGGATGTGATTTTAACCCGCGCCCTGTGAGTGGAAGTCGAGTCTTCCACAAGAGTGCCCCGCTGGTGCTTGTAACTCCTTCGCAAAAATACTCTATACAGGCGTCATGTCGGGGAAGGAATCGCGTTAACATATGTAATATAGCGTGGAAGAAAAGGAAAACAAGATCCAGTCATCAGACAATGCTAATAGCGCAAGGAGTATGTGGTTTAATGCTTCCCTCCAGTGTTGCGGAGTTGCCCCACCAGAATTGGAATGACTCCGGAATAACTCCACATTTTCGCGACCCCGGAATGGAATGGGGACAACGCTTGGAGGAATGGAATGAGAATGGCATTAAGCACATTTTGCACGGAACGAAATTAGAATAGAATTACGTATTTTCCGAAAATAGAGCACGCTTTCGTCTACGTCCTGTTTTACAAACTTCAAACATTAGTAAGTCAGAGCCTCGAAATTAACAATAAAGCAGTATTTTTTAAATGGCTTCGATAATTACAAGCACGGTACATTTATAAGCAAAGCGCCTACTACGAACCGAGGCATAAGTTAGTACACAAACAAATGTATTATCCCAGCAGATACAGAAGGGAGAAAACAAATTATTGCTGCGCGTTGGTTCCCATTGATACCCCCCCCCCCCCCCCACAAAAGTGGCGAATACTCTGTGCACAGCCTGATCTCTAACTCACGAGCAGTTTAGAACCTGACACACGTAAATAAAATTTGCAACAAGGAAGACATTGCATACCTGCGCACAGGCGAACACAGAAAGTTCTCCTCAACCCATTCATGCTTGCGATGCGCGCTAGACAAGCGTGAGTGCTGACGAGCAGCGCGAGCAAGCGTTCCGTATTCGATGCAAAGGCACAAAGTGCCCGAGCAGTGCACTGTTCCAACTAGTACCAGCAGATCTAGAGGGTTTTGTTCCCCATTAACCAAATCTTAATTTTCTCGATATTCACGATCGTTCCAGACGCGTGGCAAAATTGCTTAGTTTTCTTGAGTACTTTTACAGCAAAAAATACGCTGTTTTCATTTTAGCTTTAACACATTTAAGCTTAAACAATATTAAAACATCACCATTTGTTCAAACACGGTGACCATGCAAATACTATAGGTAGCAGGAGAGCTGCCCCTACGCGAATTAGTATGGTGGTTGTACTGCACGAGATACGTCACCAAGCTACTATCCCTCAACCTTGGTAACGTGGTTTGCGTACTTTTGCAGTTCTTAATGCATCTGATGACATCAGCTTTATGCGGCGTTCATTCTTAACTCGATAAAGCTATCAAGATGGCTTTCCTACGTTGAAGAATTGCAGGAATGGAATGGGGCTGGTCCGGACATTCCCAGAGTCTGAATGGGCTAAGTTTTTTTAGGGGCGAAGCTCCTTATAAAATCACCTGGTCGGTCGTCGCTCCATCCGGCGTGTCCCCGCCGTCGCGTCTCCCGTATCATTCAATAGATGGCGCTGTCCCAGAGAGATGCATGCAAACTGCAGTTGGGTGACGATATACTAGATGGCGCTGTCCCATAGAGATGTGTGCAATAAGTGTGCAAAAAAAAAGAGAGAGAGAAAAAAAAGCAGCGGCACCCTGCACGCTAGATGGCGGGTAGTAATCAAAGTGGCGTATCGCTTTGATTACTGCTGGGCGAAACCACTGAACATTTCACGGTGTAACCATGACTGCTTCAAGAGCTTCGCCCAAGCTCTTCATCCTTCACCCGCGGATATGCTGTAATTTTCATTGCAAGGAATTGAAAGGAATGGAATTGCGGCAAGTTCTAATTCCCCGGAATGGAATGGAATGGAGGCGCCCATTCCGCAACACTGCTTCCCACCCACTGCGAACTGCCCAGCCATAATACTTCATCATCATCAGCCACAACACAAAGTGTACATTATGCCTTACAGATGTGTAGCGGGTACCACGATTCTCCGAAGAATGACGAAAAATGGCATAGTGGGAGCTTCGCTACTTCAGAAAAATTACGATGATTTACGGCGTAGTGGGTACCTTGCATGTGTACTTGTATTAGTTGCCCCAAGAGACTCTACAATGAGCTCTACAAAGTCCGCTCTTCCAGCTTTCGCTGTGATTGTGGTGTGTGTTCCGCGCAGGCATGGCTATCTTTTTATCAGAACAGCGGTCTCGCACATCAGAGAGTACACCTAATGACGTGGTGCTTCTGAGATCGTGCCCACTCCCTTGACACAAAGCAATGAGCACACTAAAAAAGTTCGTATTTGTCTTTTGAGAAAATAAATGCTATGCCTTTGAAATTAATACTGGTTTGTGCTAGTTGGTAGGAATTCGTGCTACAGTTACTTCCACTCCTCTGAAGAGCGTGTTTTACCCTTGTCCCACTTTCTTAAGAGGAGGGCAAGTAACTACATCGCACATCCAATGTTTTTTAT
This sequence comes from Rhipicephalus sanguineus, assembly GCF_013339695.2. Taxonomy (NCBI): domain Eukaryota; kingdom Metazoa; phylum Arthropoda; class Arachnida; order Ixodida; family Ixodidae; genus Rhipicephalus; species Rhipicephalus sanguineus. The sequence goes on along the minus strand of NC_051178.1, from coordinate 148,539,342 downwards.
GATTACCGTTACTTCAAACTTTTGTATAAAAAAACTGTTATGAACCGTTACGGAACATTTTTTTTTCGATCCGGAACAGAAACGGAACGGAACTTTTTGCGGTGGAACGAAATTAAAACCGAAACGAAAAAACACCCTGGTTTTTGACAATACAAGAGACATGGAGGGTCATGGTGTATGAACAAAAGGCGTGCTTATACACGCCTTTTGCTCCTGGCACCGCGAGTAGATAAGACAACAGCTGACAACTGCAGAAAAACACACACACAGGCATATACACATATACTGTGCATGTATATGATTGTCAATTACAAACGGACTAGTTCAATACAGCATAATACAGTGCCGTAATCCGAATAAGTACAAACACACTACATGAAAATGTATAGATACACGGTTTTACAATAATTGGAGTCGGATATTTTTTGATAGCACAGCAAAAAATAGATGAAAAGAAAATAACATTATGTAGCACTCGAACAAATAAAAAATATTTTCTACGAAAGTACCGCTTTGATTTTGTCTAAATGTTGACAGAGTTAGACAATGTACCATCATAACAAATAGGGCATGTTCATCATTGAGGAGGTTAGGAATTTAGCATTGTAATCATTGGTTTCCGTTCTTGCTTCGTGTTTTCGCTTTAACAAGGTTGCTAGATCTTAACGTGTATTCGGTTGTGGTACTGGTGTACGTCGAAAAGAAGTTCTCGCTGCTACTCCTAAATTCTAAAAATGCTTTTTCAGGTAATCTTTGTTGATACATATTCCTGATATGCAAAATACGATTTTGCTGAAAGCACTCAGAAGTGTGTTCACACATCGAGAGGTTATGGATAACACGAATACACTTTTTCTGCATTCTTAATAGGGTTTCCATACTGGTAATAAAAATCACACCCCCGACAAGCAGGCAGTAGTGGAGCCTAGAGTGAACGGCAGAAAAGTACAACTGACGTTTGAGTGTTGAAGGTAATAATGTTCCATATTTATTCAACATGCCGATTATTTGGGCTATATTCCGTTTAATATACGTAACATGATGCGTCCATCGCAAGTTCTCATGAAAAAGTACTCTCAAGAACTTGTATTCGGAAACTCTTTCAAGTGGTTGCGAGTGAAATAATGAGATCCAGACTCAACTGGTTTGTTAATTGGAGTAAAAAATATACTTCGTTTTCTTAACATTTAAGCTGAGTTCATTATCCGAGAGCCGTACTGAGAGAGATTCTAGCCAATTATTAAATGAATAATAGTAAGCATGTTAGCAGACGAGAAGAAAGCGTTTGTGGTGTCGGCATATGATACGATATCTGGTGTTTTTGGTACAGCTATGATATCATTGATGCAAAGAAGGAAAAGGCTGGGGCCAAAAATGGAATCTAAAATGGAACTCATACCCTCAAACCCTTATCGATTTTATGTTATCGGCCACGTGATGCAGATGCTTGTTTCCCCCTTCATTTTCACGAAATACTATCACATCGCTCTGCCATGCGCCGTTGCTCCTTTCCGGGGACTTTAACTTCCCTCATATAACATAGTCTGATCCTGCCTTGACACTGGCAAATAATAAACCCGAAACTTTATTTCTTAAAAGCACAGGGCAGGCACTGTACCTGCTATGTATTTTAAGGCTTCTTTAAGACCCATTTTCTCTGAAACTACTACGTAAAGCGTTGGATTTTGTTTCATTTTATTCGCCGGCGTCTCTTATTGCAATAGAGTTAGAATTACAACTGTATTTCAAGTTTTAATTTTTTTGTAATTTTTGTAGCAAAGCAAGTAATTTTTTTTTATTTTTAAATAGAACTGCGAAAAAATATTCGGCATGCGTACAGAATCCTAGTTCAGTAACTTCGTATTGACGTTTGATTTATTCTGGTAAAAAATCACCCTTCTGTTTTCTCCCATTGTTTTGATAACGGGGCAAGTGTAAAAAAATTGGTTTCGAGTTATTGAGAGTTAAAGACGACAAACAAGTTTATTTCACTTTATGTTCAAAAAGATGTACTGAATAGCTTAATTATTAGCAATCTGCCATAGATATAACACGAATAATCTTTTCTCTTCATTTCTTGTTTCCTTGGCTCCCTGGCTTGTTTTGTCATATCTTCTGTCTCTCTTTTCGCCAAGTACTGTCGATGACAGTCGATCTCACCCAACAATATCACAGTGTTGCGTCTCGGTGATGTGCCAATCGATCTTGAGAACGTTTATTCGAGCCATGTATACATGTGTGAAAGTCAGAACGGTATCAAAAGTGTCAATTCTGAGGGTTTTCATGCCAAGGAACCTGATCCATTGTGTTCTGTACGAGTGAAACGGTTCCCACGCGTTCTGTGCAGACAGTTGCTCGTAATCGTGGTTTGTAGAAGCTCCAAATCAATCACAGCGTAGCCACTCTCACTGCAGGTAACTGTTTGTCCTTGCGGCGACGCGGAAAGAGGACAAAGCTTACTTGCTGATTACTTGTTGAAGTGCTCGCACTAGTGCTCCTGGTCTCGTTTCTCTTAGTAGTGGAAGCGTGTAAATTTCCAGTTACGCTGCGCTTTCTAAACAGTTTCTTTGATTTCTCAACAAGAGAATATATTTAGCCGCTGCAGCGAAATCAAGAAAGGCGCAGCCACACCCCAATAAATGCACAAAACCGCGTCTCCATGGGTGTGTCACACACAAGGCAAGTGTACTCGGTAAATGCCACGCGTGTCAAAAAAAAAACTGCACCATGTGCTTTTAAATAGCTGCAATGCTTTTTTAAGAAACTGCTGAGCGCAGGGAAAGAACCAGTTTCGGTTTTTAAAAAGGCAGAAAGCGGCGCAGATTGGGCACGGTCTCGGAAACAGAGGCTTGACTGTTCGTCAGTTGGTCTCGACAACCTGGTCATTTTGGCTCACTCAAGATGCACAAAAATGTGTGGGACACTGGATATTGTTAAGCAAGGCTTTATCATTCTGAACAACAGAAAAAAACAAATTTCCATTTTTAGGTGTGAAGAACCTCATGTAGTCACGGTCCATCATAAACGGGTGTGCGTCACTCATAAGCGGGTACACCCACTACTCGCCACCGGTCCAATAAAATGAAGAAGGCAGCAGTTAGCCAAACAAATAGCCCTCGACTTTAAAGGAGCTGAAACACTCTTCCCTACATGCGTAGGGAACTGAAACCGGGCAAGTTGGGAAGGAGCACCTTAGGGTACGCTGCATTCCGATGCAGCTTTCAGACGACGTTAGTGGAGCTGAAATACCGTCCCTCGTTGCCAGGTTTCAGGCTTGGCACCACTAGTGCCTCATCTAAGAAATGTCTAAAAAAACTGCATGCTTCGCCCCTCCCCAGGTTTCACGTTATTGGAGCTGAAACACCCTTCCCTACATGATTCGACCCTCCCCACTTTTCTTTAATTGTACCCTAGCTTGTGCACTTACCACATGCCTTACTTTTGGAATAACACAACTTGTACCAACCCCAAGGCGTAGTAATGGACAATGTTCGAACATACTCGACCTCATTTTATCATCACATCCTGACAGCGTATCTCCCGTAACACATTTAACAGGATTAAGTGATCATTCTGTATTGCACGCTGAACTCACTTGCTAGCTACCCATGAGCAAAAGAAAATAACGTTTTACGATAAAGGAATTATGATAGCATTGATGCCACCCTGACTGACATCCTCAACTTGTATGTAACAGAAATTCCGAATCGCGCTGTAGAAATAAACCCGACGTTTTTTTAAGAATTACTTGGACTCGTGGAACGATTCTTCTCAGCCATTACTGTAACAAAACGATCTTCACCCCCGTAACTCAACAGCGCACTAAAACATCTAAACAAAAAAAAAAAGAAAATGTTATTTCGTTGACCCAAACTCTCAAATAGTGCTTTTGCCTGGGATAAATATAGCATAACGGACAAGGAGCTTAATTCATTGGCCGCCAGCACCAAGCGCTCGTTCTATTGAGAAACACTGCCTACCATGCTGCGAAATAACCCGAAGCAATTCTGGAAATATATTACCCCAAATCCACATAAATCATTATTGCTAGTTGATGACGATGATACACCTATTCCCAGCCATAATTTAGTCCATGTACTAAACACTGTTTTTACTAGCGTGTTCACTTCTGAGCCTAGTACTGACCTTCCGGAATGTTCTTACCTAGACCAGCCACCAATGTCCGATATAACGTTCGAACTAAATGTAATCGAGACGCTAAAGCTATCATCTTCAGCTGGCGTCGACGGGACCAATTCTAAACTGCTAAAGAATACTAAACACGTTACCAGCATCTTTCTGTCTCACATCTTGCAGCATGCTGTCATCTTGAGTGGGGCCACAAGACTGGAAAGTGGGCAAGATAATCTCAGTACTGATAAAAGGGTCATCGTCTTCACGCAATAACTATCGCCCAGTTTCCCTCACCAGTGTTTGTTCTAAACTAATGGAACAGATAATTTATTCTTACGTGGTAAAGTTTACAATAAACCAAGCATTTTTACCATAAACCAAGCAGTTGCCAGCCAGCGCTAGTCCTGTGTGCATTCTTGCCCCTTTCTACTGAGCGCTGTTTTGAACTATGACTGCAAAACTCACCTCGATCAAAACATACCCGTTGATAGCCTCTTCCTAGACATTTAAAATGCATTTGACGGGGATTTTCATAAACGGCTCTTTCTAAAACTCTCCCAATTAAATCTCAACCCGCCTTTTTACGAATGGCTATGCGATTTTCTGTGTAACCGTCAGCATTTTGTTTAGGCTAGCCAATACTCCTGCTCTTTATCGCATGTTGTCTCCGGCGTGCCAAAGGGCACTGCCCTGGGGCTATTGCTTTTTCTTTAATATAGGCTAACGACTCACCCATTGGTCGCACTTCTAAAATTGGACTGTTTGTTCATGACTGTGTAATTTAACGTCCCATATTTAACAACACTGACATGCTCACCCTGCGGTCTTACTTTTCTCTGAATGAATGAACAACTTTAGTTGCCCCTGGTTAAAGAGAAGAGGGCAATAGGACAGAGGGTGCGGGGGAGAGAGACTACTTGAAGTAGGCCTGCTCTCCCTCTCAGCCTACTCCAGGATGACCTCCCGAATATCGGGCCTCGATCTGCGCAAGGCAGCCTACCACTGCTCCTCACTAGAAATTAAGCGTGTTAGGAAAGGGAAGAGGGTTCTGAGGGCAGCGTCACATGATGTGGTTTAAGTCTGCTATAGAAGATGAGGGTTGCAACGTGGGCTTGTTGGTTACTCATATGAAATGCTTTTGGTGTAGCGCGGAGGAAACACGGACACGAGAAGGCACATAGGAACACCACACAGCGCTAACCCTACGTGCCTTCTCGTGTCCTATGAATCCTATGTTTCTATGTGCCTTCCAGTGTCCGTGTTTCCTGCGCACTGCACCAAAAGCCTGCTGTACTATCGCGCTCAGTATGAGCTACATCACGTGAGCGCGTGGCCGAGCGCTCTGCAAGGTTGTACAGTTGCGCCGATCCTGGCATATTTTCGAGTTATCAGGAGAGATTTTGGCTGGTCTTGCGAGCACGCATCGCCCCCACATGCTTGCTTTCACCTTCGAAGTTATCATTTTCGAAGCTGATATCACCGCAGAGCAAAACGAGGGCGAGGGCGAAAGCAAGTAGAGGCGATGCGCGCTCGTAGGAAGAGCCAAACTCTCTCCCGATAAATCGAAGAGATGCCATAATCGGCGCCACTGCACAACCTTGCAGAGCGCTCGGCCACGCGATCACGTGATGTAGCTCGTACTGAGCGCGATAGTACAAGATGCGAAGAATTCACAAGTGGGAGAAGGGTAACTGGAGGGATATAGAATCTTCGTATAACAAATGGCTAATGCGTCTAATGCGCCAGTAATCGTCTTCTACCTGTGTAATATTACGAAAGAAATATTTTTGTGCGAACATATGAGGCCGATAAACGTCTCAAAATGTTACAACCTTACAAGTGCTAGAAACGTCTAGCAGTCTCAAGTACTGAGGTCTGTTTCCTACCAACATATGTAAATTAAACTTCCTGTTTAGTGAAACTGAGTGGTAACTACGTGATATGCTACTTGGGCGTGACTTTGTAGCTTCTGTGTCGGAAAAGTAAGCATCGCTGTGTGCAATCTGCGTTCTGTTCACCTTGGCCCATGGCATATATTTACATGATAGTAAGTGCCAGGCCAATATTCTTCAGTCTCGAAACAATTTTTTATTTTGACTTCGCTAAGCGTCGGGTTCTAAAACAAGACTAGCCGCTGCCCGCGATACACCGTGACTGATTAAAACGATATTTCTTAAGTCTCTATATAAGTGTCAAAATGGTCGCGCGTCTTTAAAAAGGATCGTGTGTTGCTGTTAGGAACACAAACAATGTTGTTATTAATTTGAGTGCTCTTGTGTTTGCCCATGAAGGTATGGCGAAAACACGGTCGCTTCAAGTCGCAGCTGCCAGATGTGCTTCTGTTGAAGGGTCAGCAGTAGCATCCCGCGCTGAAGATAAACGGGACTCATCTGAAATTTCTTCAGACGTTGTGTAAGTTTTCAGCTGCATTCAGCACAGCTGAGAAGGAGGCTGAAAAAGTAGATGCGTACCAGCTCTATCAAGTAAATTTCATTTGGACTTATCCTGCATTTTTATGAGTATGAACTAGGCTTATCTGCCAACCTCAATGCAAGAAATATGAAAATTTTAAGGTGTAGTGATATTCCTTAAGCGGAACCACATAGAAATCTTCACGCGCACGCGTCTAAGCCAAAAGAAAATTCTTCTGCAGAACCATAAATGAAGCAGAAATTAACAAAAAGAAACGTGAACTTCGAAAAAGAATGCTTCGGCAAGAAATAAATAGTGGAATGTGCTAATGTGGTTTTTCTGCCGACACCACGATATGATTAAGGCACGCTTCAGTGGTAGATGCGTAACTATTCTTTACCGCTTAGGACTTCTTAAGGTGCACAAAATTTGAAGTATACAAGCAACACAGTGCGCAGAACATCCAACATGTAGCTTCTGCTTTGGTCTCGGTAGTCATATGCGTCTGAGGCGTACAAATGATCAGCTGCAACATAAGCACTACCACGTCCATGTGAAAGCGACTAAACCTAAGTGGAAACTGCGAACTTTGCGTCAGCTATTGAAGCAGACCGCATCTTACACAATTACCTGCTGTTCTTCTAATAACAAGCGTTTCCCGAATTTTTAAGCTTGATCAGATCAGTCTGGTCTTTAGGTATTTGATCTTACCCAGGCAGCACAGCACATTGGTCCAATATTGTTTATACGTTGGCAAATGATGGCCCAATGATGGCCCATACAAACCACTATAAAACCAATGTTGGCAAGCCAGCCTACAAGGATGCCAATAATGGTCCATCTTTGCCAGCCAACATACAATATTGGTCGTGCTTTTCTTTGAAGTTGGCAACAACGGCCCATGGTTCCCGATGTAAATACGATATTGGCAGAACCAGGCCGTATGGATGGCAATATTGGGCCAGCTTATCCGTTGGTAAAACAATATTGGTTAAGTAATGTCAGTAGATTGGATATATTGTCCAGTCAGTTTGACTGGTTAAACAATATTGGACGGCCAATGCTACGCGCCGGACAATATTGTCCAGACTTACACGTTGTCGCTCCAATGTCTTAAACACTGGCAAGCATATGCATGATTAATCGGCAAGAATGTTTTTTCCCCTTTTACCATCACTGAGGGAAGGTTAGCCCGAATCGAGCCACCACCTGCATGCACGCTATTATGAAAATCACTTTGTCCGGCATCCAGCGCACCTCAAAGAAGATTTCTGGTTACCTATCACCCTAGGCGTGCGCAGGGTTCCCCATTAGGGGGGGGGGGCAAAGGTTCGTCGCAGCGTCCCCCACCCTACTAAGAGGTTCGTCCGAATTAACCGGGTTGCGGACAGGTATGGCCGAATTAACGAGAGTGTGATGCCGTTAAACAATAAACATGCTTGCAGGGACCAGAGAACGCGTCCTAATTATCCGAGTTTCCGAATTAATAAGTGTGGAATTAACGAGCTTTTACTGTATAAAGATGGCAAAAACAGTCCATCGTTGTCAGCCAACAAACAAAACTGCAAATTCCAATCTATAAGAAAGGGAACAATGGCGCACACAGGGTCTCGATTTTTAGGGTTTGCATTTAGTTGGGCACAGAATATATCAAAATGAGTT
>NC_051178.1:148500117-148531034 GCF_013339695.2 Rhipicephalus sanguineus | reverse complement strand
AAAAACGCAGCGCAGCTCGGCCGTCGCGTACGTAACTCGAACTTCTTGTAACACGGAACGCAAGTGGTCACTGCTACGAAATGGTTTCGCGGGCTTCTTTTGTTTTAAGGAACAGTCAAAGGTGGTAATGTCACTAAAGAAACTGGGCTTCGAAATGATCTTAAGCCAAACCAGTTCGTCGAAGAAGCGTTTAAGGAAATTCGGCAAACATGAATTGTAAGCTTTCTTCTCATGGAAAAAAAAAATTAAAAGCGAGGGCTAACACAGACGATACCGAAGCGAAATAGCCGTCTGCGCGTCAGCTGCCATCAATCGGCTCACGAGAAGCTGCCGACAGAAGCTTTACATGCTTACAACATATGCATAACGTTAAGCGCAATACTGAATCGACGAGGACGGGACAGGGAGTGACACACACACAAGCGTGTCACTCCCTGTCCCGTCCTCGTCGATTCAGTATTGCGCTTAACGTTATGCATATGTCGCACCAACAAGGCCAAAGATCCACCCATGCTTACAACATTACAGAAAAATGCGTTGTGCCAAACTAAAAAAAAAACTCTAAAGCAAGAATGGAAAATTTTTCGATTCGCACTGTAGCTTTTTTGATAAGCACAGAGCTTGCTTCGCAAAAAGTGGGCTTACCTGTCGTCCGCTGGGAAGCGGAAAAAATTCGCTCTGCTGTTCCTTCTTGTGCTGTCGCACCACACAGAAGCGCAGCACGCCTTGTTTCCTTTTCGTAGTTTTTCTGACATTTTGAGCACGGTCGCACTCACAGGCACCAAAAGTTTCCCCTTCAAAGCATACTAGAAAATTTGTACACGTGTACACAGTGAAAGCGGCCGGAGCAGACGCACGGAATGGCAGAAGAAGAGACAAGAGCGAAAGCGCCGCCCGTCGGCGCAACGAATAAAGCGTCTAAATAAATGCATAGGGCGTTAAAAAAAAGGAAATAGCCAAGAACACATTTTATTTTTACACATGATTCCATAACTTTACTTTACTGATGCGCAGGCTGGAAGATAAAGGCACGTATGCAAAAGTTGCTGAATTTTCGCTTGCTACCAAAAACATGGCGTCACTTTATTTCCAATACCGAAACTAGTCGAAGTGTCCGATACCTGATTCAGCCGCCCGGCCAAAGTTTAAGCACTTGCTGAACGCCCAGCCATCTTGAACTGGTCGCTGCGTTCATACTTGTGAACATTGTCAATCAAAAAGCAAATATTTCGCATATCTGAGGCGCAACATCAATACGTAAGTATTAGGTGGTGTGTTCCTTTACTACAATATACATAGATACGTAATTCTAAAGAGCCTAGTGTTTCTTAGGCTGCGCCGAAAATGCTATTGTTTCTTAGGCTGCGCTGAAACGGCGCAGAAACGGCCGGCAGAAGAATATCGTCTTGCGACGACACTTGCAGCGAAGCACGCAGATACGCGGCCAGTTTTTTCTTTCAGAAGTACTTTGAAGCACTGGCATGGCTCTATTGTTAAACACTTGAATGCCTCATAGAAGGCCTAGGTTCTATTTCCAGTCGAATCCAAGATTTTTATTATTTATTTGCATTCTTCTCGACTTTTCGCTCACGGACAGTGCCTATTTTGCGCTCACAGCCAATGACACCGGCATTCACCGTCATTTACTCGACACGAGGTTTTTAACGCTATCAGGCTATAAATGTATCGGTTGAGGATGTTTTCACTGATGTATAGCCGTCAACCGTATGCGATCGAACGCCGAATTTGTGCTTAATCAACGATTACTTGTGATATACTGGTATGAATGTGGTGTACTAAATTCCAAAAGATTAGTTAGTACTTGATACATTTTCCGTTTAACCGCTATGACTCGTAAAAGGTAATTTCCGTGTTCCACCTCATATTGCTCATGATTGTACCATTCTGCGACTCTGCTGCTATAACTTCGTCTGCAGAGCGGAGGCGTATGCTGCACCGACACTTTTTTTTACTTCAATCGTGCAGCGCAGTTCCCTCCCCAACGGCTACTTCGCCGTACTTACGCTGGTATAATGGATAAAATGTCGGGAAATCGCAGATCATTTTGCAGTTCCAGGCGCACAGCTGAGTCGTTGAATGTCGCGCCAATACTGGCCCGCTGGAGACATTGAATGTTTCAAGAATTTATTTTACATAGCAATGTATGCGTTTGCGCAAGGTCCCGGAGTTAATCACCTATTACTTACTGTAACAGGTAATTAGATACTGCGGTTGCACAGCCACGTATTCCTTTCCTGCCCAAGAAGAATATAAAAGAAAAATTGCCTATTTGTTCGAAGATTATTACTAGATATTCTATTCTACTAAGCGTTTGAAAAGTTGGACTGCAAGAATCAGGCTATTTGATTCAGAAAACACGCGCGCAGATACGTGCGTATGTGCATATTCAGCGTTTCTTCATGTGATCGACAGCAGTGAGTGATGCATTCGGAACGGCTTGCGTGCAGCAAAAAAAAAATGCATGTTCAGCGCCATATACGGAGCACTTGAAAGCATTGTTCGCATTGTTGTATAGACCAGATTATTTTTACTCTCGCACCCACATTTAGAGGCAGCATACATAATCTTGACCCCAGTTGATATCTGTCGGCGAGGCGAGCGTAGGGGCTGCGGAATGGTTACGTCACAGCTGATGGAGAGCGAACACTGGCGGTCATCATGTGATCAGAACAGAACGTAGTCGTCCGTTCCACGTAATCAGCAACCCCCAGCAAAGATGGCTGCGCCCTGCAAGCGATGAAAATTCTGGTCTGTAAGGGAGAGGAGGAGGGCAAAGTAAACTGCTCCGCCGTTTCCACAGTCTTCGCACCACAAGTACGCAGCCGCCCCAGATTTTTTTTAACTCAAGAAGTTCAAAAAAGGAGACTGGTATGCTAGTTGGTACTGCATATATTGTTGTTTACCGCGAAAAACAAACAAGAACAATGCAGGACGACGTGAGATACGAAAACGCTACAAGTTCTTTCCTTTTTTGGTTGTCAGTATGGCCAATTTGTCTGAGTGCTCCAGCGCCTAAAAAAGGCGTTAACACCATTCGCCTCAAACATCAACGCAGAAAATTTTATTGGGCACTGGTAACAACGTTCCTCGTAACAGTTACCGTATCAGGCAACAAACACATCATACAAGCGTAGTTTGTACGATGTGTACAAGCTTGTACGCTGGCTCGCACTCTCAGGATTGCACTCACAGAAATACCCAATAAAGTGGACGGAGAAACGACAGCAGCGGCAGCTCACTAAATCTGGTTCGCGAAAGGGCGCTCCAAGCGCCTTTCACGCGAATTACTACAAACCACCATGTGTAAGTCGTCGCAGCAGACTAGGCAGTTTTAGAATGGCGTAAACAAAGGGGGCGATCGGAGATCTGTTCGGTCCACTTGTTCATTCTCCTGGGGAAGAACAAGCGCGCTGATTGGCTGAAGCGGGAGATGCCACTCAAGGCCGGGGGTGTCGCCATTTCTTTTTTTTTTTGCTTGATCTTTTCTTTTTTGGTGACGTCATATCGCGGCATAACGAGTGGGGTGATCGGAGATCTCTGTTCTGCGCCGTTCGTTCTCTACCCATTCTGGCGGAGTACGCGATTGGCCGAAGCCGGAAAAACCACGTCTCTGAGGGGCATAGCCATTTTTCTTTTTGCTTGATCTTTTATTTTTTGGTGACGTCATACCGCGTCATAACGAGCATGTCGTCTGCTACAAACGAACGGAGCGCGAGACCGTTCGCACGCGTTCTCTCGAGCGAACGAACGGCTTCGCATGGCATGATGCAGCGGTTGCGGCTGCCGCAACGGCTGATTTTGATAAAATGGCGCTTGCGACGTGTGCTTCTCTTGCGGTTGGAGGTGCGAGATGCGTTTGAAGACATGAGCGAGTGCGGCGTCGCTTTCTGTTCTCGAAACGAACAGTGCGAACAAAATGAACGGGCCTGCCACTGGGCTGTGGTCTTATGCGCAGGGACTTCTTAGTTCAAAAGCGCTACCAGCTACTGCCACGTGTCGTCCCGGTCCTCACTCGTGAACGACGGCCCCAGTGGGCACGACGGCGTAGGTATCTGTGGGTGCTCTTTTATGAAAGCCAGCAGAAGCTTCTTTTGACGATTCGACACCCGGGAGCCAATCCAGACATTCCGGTGGGACGAAATCTTGAAAAACTGCGCCAACCGCTACTTTTCTCTTTTTTTTTTCGCGTGCCCGACTGCACATAGCGAGCATGTTAGAAAAACTAACGCCTATAAATATCAGCGCTCAAACCTATTGCTGTTTCAGAAAATGTTTGAGCTTGAAAAAAAAAAAACAATATCTTTTCGTATAACTGTATTTATTAGAAGGCGAGAAACACTTCGTTTTGAAATATACGGTCCCCTTGCCGAGGACAAACGATGCGTGTCTACTTCCGGAAAGCTCGCCGCTCACCGCTTGACGACTGGCTGTCCTCTTCCTCTCGGCGGAAGAGAGCTGCGGACCGCCCACTTTTGTGACGTAACACCGCCAGAACGAACGCGGAACGAACAGAGGTCTCCGATCCCCTCAAAAGACAGCGTTCGTTGCGTGTGCCCGCTATTTCCGTCACTTAACGGGTGCCCGCAGGAGGATAGCGTACGACGCATGCGCAGTGGTGACAAACGCTCACGCAAAGGCTTTTGCACCCTATTCTAAAATCGCTACTGTCTGCGACTGCCGGTGCACGACGTTTCGCTTGCGCGGCAGCCAGCTCGCGCGTTGTGAATTGTGCCGGAAACTTGTAGCGAAAGATGGTTATAAGGTGATGTGTTCCGTTGTGTCACGAATGAGGCCACCGCGACGAGAACGGAAAGGTATGCCACAAATATTGTAAAATTCTAACTGTAAACAAACACGCGTGGCACATCTGGGCGCAATGCATGTGTCAATGTCATTGTAGTCGTGAAAGTGATATGCCGCGAAAGCGGCAGTGCGCTTCTAACGAGCTGTAGATTGTATGTCAAATACTTAATAATACTATGTGGGGTTTAATGTCCCAAAACCACCATATGATTATGAGAGAGGCCGTTGTGGAGGGCTTCGGGAATTTCGACCACCTGGGGTTCCTAAGTGCACCTAAACCTAAGTACACGGGTCTTAAACATTTTCTCCTCTATCGAAAATGCAGCCGCCGCGGCCGGCATTCGATCCCGCGACCTTCGGGTCAGCAGTCGAGCGCCATAACCACTGGACCACCGTGGCGGGGCGTATGTAAAATACTTGTCCACGCGATGGATCACGCGGTATCCATGGACTGTTGTGAGCGCGTTGCAGTGGCTTTGTTACTCGGCGCTGGCGATGTGGAATTCCGACGCAGGGTGGTTCACGGGCGCGATGTGTCGAATGAAACTCTCAGTCTTTTGATGTAGTCGGCGGGGTCACAGCATGGTCAGTCAAATGGAATGGCAGTGATGACGCAGAAGTCACAGCAACAAGTATATTTTGCCGAACAGAAGGCCGCAGCTGGCAGTTCAGTTGTCGTGATGTCACGGCGGCCTTGACTTGCACTCCGTTTCCAACTTCAGGTGCACGGCTCTTGAAGCTATGCGAGATGTTCGGTCAGCAAAATATATAACTCCGCGGGTCTGTTTTTGTCGGTTTCCGCGGTTATGAATGCTTGTGTGAGCCGAGCACGAACCTGCGTGTGAGGCGTCGCAACCGGCTACATCTGAAATACAAGAAACCCAAAGCTACGAAACTTTAAGTGATGTGCAACAACATAATAAAAACCATGTAATGGACTTTATTTATAAGGCACAAAAGATCTGCACGTATTGTTCAGCCTGAAAACGAAAACGAGATCACATTCTGGGTGGTAAAATACTTGGAGGACGCTGAAGCTTCACTTTCAAGAGTAGAATGTGATAGCGTAATCGTACCGTGTTCGTATCGCCTTCCCAATCGCTAGCTTCGCTTCTCGGTGGACACCTGAACCTTGCCGCAAAGAAAAAGTGTGGACGCCGTCCGCCTCCTATATCGATACATGCGGTGCGACGAAACGTGGCGAGGCGATGCCGTTTAAAGAGCGCCCGTGGGCTTTTTGCGCCATCTCGCGGATGATAGCCAAACCTTTGCCACGCTGAAGCACCTCCGACATGTGCGTACCACCAAGGGTAAATGGTGAATAAATGGCTTGCCACTAGTATGATACAGGATGTATCCGTGGTTGTGGAGCGGCTAAACGCTTCGCGGCTCGGAGCGAGGGGTCGAAGGTTCAAATCCGCGGTTTCACTAGAACCGAAGATCTTTTAATATTTCTTTATTTGCGTGTACTTCATATTCTCCCTCCCGGACAAGGCTGATTTATCGCTAACAACTAATGACGCCGTAGTCGACACCGACACCGGAATTTCTGCTAAACGAGCTCTTTAACGCTGGCGCTTCAATACGTTGAACTATTTGCTGGCGTAAACGTCTTAGCTCAAGGAAGTCTCCAAGCCTCTACAGCTTTGCTCCTGATGTATGGAACGGAGTACGCGAAAGCGATCGGCAGTGGCCACTCGGTACTTCCAGTGCCGCGCGCCCGCCACGTTTCTCAGCCGGGGCGCTGTTCCCTTCTTCCTCCGCTATGCTGCTACAGTTACGTTGACGTGACGTTCCCTCAGTAGCTTGTAGCATCCACGAGCAGTCTGAGCTGTTGGGCTAGCATCCGCCTCGGAAAGGAGGCAAACGCCAGCCGGTTCAGCTCGGACTTCAACAGCCGTGCGATCTTTCGTCAAACCGCTCGACGGGCCGCTCGTTGCGATGCCGAGGTCAGTTGCACGGCCTTTGCAATGCAAGGCACGGGTGCATTCATTCGCATGGATTTCGGGAACGGTGAGATACAGCCGGCTGCCGCCATGCACGGACACACACCGGTGCCAGTACGGAGTCGTACCCACTTACCTAAAGCACGGTGACGTCTATCCCGGAACCCTTTGGAAAGCCGAAACTGGTGAAAAGCCGATCTCAGGTAACGCTTTTATGAAAGGGGTCTATTGGTACAGTATCACACGCGTTATTCGAAGGCTGTCGGCTCGGTCGCCACCGGCGGCCAGTTGCATTTTCGCCTTCTTTAATTCCTTCCCACTGATGTCATAGTTACTACAATACGTTTAAAAAGTCACAAGCCCTTCCTCTATTGGACAAATGGGGGCAAGGAAGCTTGGCATGAGCGTGCCTGACGTAAATAGTACTGGTTTTGTTTCCCATTCTTTATTTCTTTCTTTCGTACGCTCGTTCGCATTGCGTAATGCTCCCTTCTAACGTAAGCTTCCAGTTTTATTATAGGTAGCGGCCGTGCCCGGAACGCAGTTTTCGGGCTGAATCGGTATGGCGTCTTTAATGCTCTTTCTAGCGTTGGTCAGCACTGAAACACGTATTCTAGTACACTATATCTGAAATGGCCGAACGAAAGGAGCCTCACGCGATCACGGAAACGCGGGTTAGGAATTCTCTCTTCTCGAAGTCGGAATTTTCCTGAATTGTGCAATCCCTGATATCGACCTTACGCGTTGTTCAGCAGATCGCTTTTCGTCCGGCAACTGAAAATTTTGCAATGAAGCGCCCGAAACTAGTATACTGCTTCCCGATAGTTTTCTTTTTTTGCGTCGTCGGTAGAACGGCATTCGTACGCTTCGGTTCAGTTCACATCGGGCAAGTATAGGCGCGTGACCTGGTTTTCAAACTAGGGCGCATCGCGTTTAAACCCCTGCCCTGGAAAACAGCAAAAAAAAAAATTACACACCATCTCCCCCTACGGCCAACTATGGTGGGATGCGAAAGCATCGCGGGGTGTGCGCATCGAGTTCCCGTTTCGCAACGGCGTCCATAGCGCCGTTGCGAAGGAGAGTGCAACGGGAGAGAGCGCGCGCCTCATTGTATACGAGCGCACAGCTGTGGCGGAGAGAGAGAGAAACGGGAGAGTAGAAACGAAGCGGAGGCAGCGCTCACGCCACCTTCTCCCCCCACCTCCTCGCGCTCACGCGAGGAGAAGGGGGGAGAGCTGGCGAATGCGCAGTATGGGTGCGGACGCCATAGAACGGACACTGCCCCGAGCATAAAATGCTTTCGCGTCTAAAAATAACTTTATTAGAAAATCGGTCAGTGCAGGTCAGGAGAAAGTCTGCCTCCCCCGTCGCTCCTAGCCGTCGGCTGGAATCCGTTCAGACAAGGCAGCAGCAACGGCTTGACTGATGATATCCAGTGGACGTTGGTGTCTGGGCTAGAGCACTGCACGGGCTCAGGCCAACCTGAAAACGGGGACCCAGCTTAGGCGCGTGGGCCGGACCGGGCCTGATAAAGTAGTTTTCACGGCGGGCCCGCGCCGGGCTCGGGTCTCAAGCTCCGCGCTTAGGATCGGGCCCGGGTTTGAGGTTGCGGGCTCTGGTCGAGCCGGGCTTGGGATTACCTTATTTTATTAAACGTAGTCTAAAGTTAAACAATGAATTGGTTTAAATTGATAAAGTGTGCTCTGAGAACTCTAATATCATTCCTTTCTCCGCCATAAGTTTATGAAAGGGCCCCTCACCAGGTGCTCTAACGAATTTTAGTTAGACATTGCAAGTTGTTGCGAGCCCAATGAAGATCGTTATGCCGCAAGCATTTTTCTAATCGGTCGGTTAGAAGCTGAGAAAAACAATAATTTGTAGCGGCGCGAGACCATGATGCGAGGAGGTGAGCTGCAAACCCTTGTCGCTCGCCCCGTGTAGCCTTCGCAAGCCAAATCCCTTCCCTGCCCTCTTCGGCACGCGAGCAGGAGGATCACATAACACATACGCATGAACACGTCATGCGCACAAAATGTAACGAGCGCATGACGTGCCCGAACCAGCCCGAGCCCCCAAGACGCAAGCGGTGTTGTGGCAGCGTTCTTTGCGCTTCATCTCTGCAAGCTATGCTGAATGCGCCCTCGCCGATAAAAGCTGCAACATTTGTACGGACGCGAGACTAGCTGTGTGCCGTATGAACATCTAGTTAGACGCGGGAGGATAAATGAGCCAAATGAGCGCTGGAACGCGGTAGAAAATTAGTTTCGTTGTAAAGAGTGGCGTCTGCACGATGCGCAAAGCGCGAGAACACGAACGCGTGCGAAAGGGAGGTAGATTAATCTCGAATATCGCTGCGATTCACAGTAAAATTTAATAAACTTAACACCATCTCCCGCTGAAGGGGACCATGAGGTGATCCGAAGCCGGAGCACTTGCACGATCGCGTTCCGTTGGCGTTCGCTGGGCATGCTACCGACCTCGCGTCGTGGAACGCGAATAGGAACACTACGCGCGTCGTGTCTTCCCTTTAGCCTGGCCGCTAATTCTCACAGGGCGTGCGGGGAACCAACGCCACTTAGACAAACTTCGTCTAGGTGGCGTTGGGGGAACGCGGTCGACAGGCGCGCGAGAAGGGAGCAGCGTAGGAGAGGAGAGAGAGGGAGAGGGGACGCGCATGCGCTGCCCCTCATCGCGGCGCTGCGCAGGAGAAAATTTCGGCATGTCGAGCCCGCATTTCAGAGTCCGCATGTCCGAGGCAAGCGCTGGACTGAACGGGCGCAGCGCTCTGCCATTTGAAGGAGAGGAGACCAGAGGAGGAGTGTAGCGTATGCGCCGTGAGAGCAGAAGCGAAAACGCAGGAGAAGCGCAAGCAGGTGCTGGTAGAGAAGTGGAGAAAGTAACGCGCAGCTGTTGGAGAGAGGGAAGGATGAGAGTTGCGCATGCGTGTTGTGAGTGCGGATTACCACGCCGGGTGACATACCCCTGAGCAAGAGACACTTCGCACCTAAAAAGAAAAGGCACACATTCAGTCTGTGTGTGTTTTATTATTGCTCTAAAGTTTTATTCATCCTTTCAAGCAACAAATTACACAAACTACACGTCGTGTCAAATAATTACGCAGTGTCACGTGCTACTGTTGGCGACGTCAGAGCAAAGTCGTCTACGTAGAAGAGCGACGTCACAGCACTACCGTCTACGTAGGGCCATTCTCTCATGTACGTCATCCCCTCATTCTTCGGGCGCGCGGCCGCGAGAAGAAGGGCAAGCAGCGTTCAGCTTGAAATTTGACCCATTTTCGCGGCGCGTAGTGTTGCAAAATTTGGCAGACGTAATCGTGAACGCCCAGTGCATTCATTGCGCTCGTCAGCTCAAAATTGTCAAACCTGGTGAGGGGCCCTTTAATAGAGGAAAAAAGAAGGTCGAAGTTCCATTTTTAAATTTCGCGCCGAAATCTCCGCGCGTGACGGCACGGATTTGTCGTAAGCATTGGCACAACGGAATTTCCTGAAACTTGGTGTGTTAAGTGTATGGCCCCCTGAAAGGTCAATGTACTTCATTTTCACTGATTAGTAACTACGTAAATCCTAGGTGACGGCGTCGAAATCTAGGACGTCACGACGTTTGGTGCGGGAATTTCACGGTGACGTCGCCACCCGCATTTCTTTTTGGCGCGTTTTCTCGCTTACGAAGAGTGTTGTCGCGGCGAGCGTGGTGATTTTGGCACTGTGAAACAGTAATTTTAAAATAAACAAAATTTGTTCTTCTCTTCAGTGTCCCTTTAAGGTTGTTTCACATACGTAGTGCATGCATACATGCTCCACATATATTATCTCGAAAATACTCCGTTTTTTTATGTGGGGCACGCTATTTCTAGAAGTCTGTGAGAAGTTATGAGGGACAAGTACTGAACTTCTTTTACTTCTTTCATATGGGGCTACTTGATTTACCTAAAACGGCCGAGCTAAAAGTTAGTAGACCAGGCGCTTACGTAGCTTGCCACCTCACTATTCTGTGCTTATTTGCGTTCGTTATTCTTTTATATCCCAAATGGTATGGTGTAATCGCAGCAATGAATATAATACAATAGCTTCAGACCCTCAAATTTCATCGCAAGAGGGATCCCGGAGCTCCAGAGCGGGGATACGTTCTTGGAAGTTTCAGCCGTCCACTCAAACAAAAGGTGTACGCACAGTCTCACTGCATAGAATCGCTATAGGTAAAGTGCTCTCAGTGGTCATGTGACGCGACATTGACATGCAAGGACTCCTTTGTGTGTCCGCATTGTTAACGTCTGAGCTTTCGTCTTGTTCCGCTACATGGTGCGAGCGCTACGTGCAACTGCCACAATAGCGTTGGAATGTGCAGAAATAGCACATGTCCTTAAACAAAGCGTGGAGAAAAATATCTTTGCTTGGCGAAATACCCGGCTTGAAAAAAAAAGAAAATTACGAATTCCGTGTCGGGTGATGTCCCCTCACCTTGAACCACATGCACCTAATCAGTAGGCGTCGAGAAGCCTATTCGCGCCGTTATTGCCAAACTAGAACGTACCCCGAAAATAGATCGAAATCGATTCGTCCACCTCCTGCCAGTCCTAGCCGCGTAGTCCAATGGCCACCTTCTACCGGCACAATATCGTTAGGACGGCATACACGATTTTAATATCCAAAAAAAAAGATCAAGGCAAAAAAGCCCATAACGTACAATGCTGAAACATGCAATGAAAGGCCCTAAAAAGGGAGTTTTATCGATGATATTGAAGAGGAGCACGATGTTTGAGAACGAGAGAAGTAAAGGGATGAGCTCGACAGCTATGTTCATCCTGCAGAACTCTACAAGGACATCCGAAATTTGCTCCAGAAGTGAAAGTTAAGAACGACTGCCGACACCTTCACAATTCGCAAGGCACGTATTGTGGCTAGCACTGGTGTGGTGTGATGTACGAATATAATGCTATGACAAATAGTATTTTTCTTTCTTTACACCTAAACCTTCCACACAGCCAGACAGATTTCTGTCGAAATGTTCACATTTAAGAAACTTCAGCGCAGCGAGATATGTGATGCAACAGCGCATGACATGCTTAACGCCGGAATCTCTTTATAATTTAATTTTTTGTACAACAACATGTGAATAAACAAACAAACTGTAAACTATGCCCCATAAAACTTACAGATTGTAATACTAGCAGTGGTGTGATGTATGAAAAGAATTTTTTTGTCTCTGTTACGGGCTGCGCCCGGGCCTCCCTTTGAGTCACCGGGCCGGGATCCGGGGCCCGATTCACGAGTGCCGGGTCGGGGCTGAGAATCACGGCCCGCGCGGTGCTCTAGTCTGGGCTGCGGAGAAGGGCATCCAAGGATTCTAGAGTGCGCGAGCTATCGTACTGAGTCGGACACGTCCACACCATGTGGACCAAATTTGCTGCCCCATCACAAAATTTTCACTGTGGCCTGAATACTTCAGGGCGCCACTTCCCGTCTGTTATTTCGCCACATAACCTCCTCTTTCTTACGGCGCGATCTGCCCGCTCACAGGTATACTTGCCGATTTAGTGTGTAGTGTGCTTTGATTTCTTAGTACGCGCACATATCCTCTCTTCTGTTTGTATTTTCGGTGACTTGGGAGGTTCCGGGGTCGACCGGTCAGTGAGACCTCGGGTGACCGAGTGAGCCTTCTCGTTCCCTCTAAGTCCCTGGTGAGCAGAATCATCTCTCGGGGTCCTCCTACCCTCTTTAATATATGGACAAAAGTCTCCACCTCCCTTCCCAATTCCTAGTTTCTCACAGCGTGGTGATCACCGACTCGAGCCCCGGAAAGAAAATCATTTACATTTATTTATTATTTCTTCGGTTCGCGCTAGTTGTTGTTGAGGAGGGTTTCTGGGAACACCACCATCACCAGCTTCACAGTACAGTCTATACAAGCTTCGTTTGCAAACTACACAGAATATGCCTTGTGCTTGCCTTGGTTCTGTAATTTCATTAGGTATATATGCGGGAAGACGCAGTTATCACCTATCCTATTGCTCTATGAGTCACTATAGCAGGTAACGGATCACTCGCAAGAAAAACAAACATACGGAACTTACACACATACATTTATATCAGTTGTTAGCTGCTACTTGCGATGTATTTGAGCGCTTGGCGAATACGTATAAGCCCGCCTTTGCATCGCACACGTGCGGCTTGAAATTGATCCGTGCTTTTGAGTTATACGCACGAGCAAAATGTGGCCATTCTGAACTGAAGCAGTGAAACGTCTATGGAATCGACAGGACGGGGGCACACCTAGTTTATACTATCCTGAAAAGCCTCCGTGCTAGATCAGGCTCTGATTGTGGGTTCGGCTGCGTATCCAAAGTAACATTACTTGTAATATGCACAATAAAATTTTGTGCAAAAAGTAAATGAACTTTCCAGATTATCATTTAGGCAAATAACTACAAAATACAGAAAATAGTTGCAAAGGAGCCGTCTAATGTGTGCTACGAATTCATCACCAAACAAGGGAGAGCATCTGCTGAAAGAAGCCCTGAGAACCAACCGTATGACCACAGCAATGCATGAACGAATGAAAGAAAGCATTTAATAATTATTGATATAAATAAACGTTTAATTCAATATTTATTGAAAATCCACGCAGAATCCAAGAAGAGTCCAAGGAGGCTTTTTTAACCTGCTTGGAGAGATGTCTCATGTATCGTCAAAACTGCAAATAAACGTCAGACTTCATACCTTCAAACTTTCCTTAGAGTTATCTAAGTGATGCGCAATACATAGCGCTTTAAAGTAGGTTGCAGCTTTCCCTAGAACTTTGTTTTTTGGGTGGCATCGGCATGGCACCTTTCACCTTCTTCCTAGCGTTCGTCAGCGTCTGAAACGGTGCAGCGCTACCGCATCCCGCGACCACCGCGATTCAGCCCTTAAATTTTAGCAATGTCTACGTTTTCATGGTGCGTAAAATCCTCCATATTCGCTTTACATCTTGTCTTCGAGAGGTATTTTATTCCACTACCAAGAAATTCACCGATGCGCCTTCACAGGAGGTGTCCTCCTTTTACGTTTGTTTTGCACAGCGTGTAAATCGCGTTCATATGGTATAGATATGTTCACGTTTTGCAATACTGGGTGTCTAGCCCTAGGTGAACAGTAAAGGCAAAGAAGCCTGATCTGGTCTTACGGGAGTCCTTCATCGTCATCTATTGGCACAATAATACCCGCCAAATAACGGCGGGCTACCATTGTGACCCGAATGCCTGAGCAACACTTGCACATTTTGGTCAATGTATGTAGCCGTATCCTGAAGTGCTCAACCCTGGGCGGCTGGCCAGGTTCGAAACCCTGAGAGCGCGTTCAGGAATTCCACAAATACCAAGTAACGCTATAGTAACGGCCGGCCACTACTGTGTATTTTGTTGATGCATACTCTATAAGAATGAAATTTGTGTTGCTAACATGTCGATGACTGACAATAAGAAAAACACTTGACAGGTTGGTAACATATACAGCACTTGGCAAATTCATGTTTCAGTAAAGCAATTGGTACTCTGAAGGCCTTAGGCATAGCGCTCAAGACACCGAACCGCGCAACACGACAAACACACATGACGCCAAACGTCAAAATGCTTGAGTGTTCGAAGCATACATCTACGGTGGGAAGGCTGATTATATGGCTTGAGCGCACTGAACGAAACCGTTGCAAGCTAAGAATATAGACAGTCTGTCTGGCCCCGAAAGAAACAGGTACAGACTGCCTGAATGAGCCGGCCGCACGAAATGCACTTCCCCAAGGAAGGTAGATTAAATTATTTTTAATTATGCAAGCCAAGCATGTTATTAGATGAGGTGTCAGCTAATCTTTGTACTTGAAAATCAAATGTAATGCGAACTTCCTTTCCGATATAGCTAGTTCAAAAATTTTCTGCGAGTCACAATCCAGCACCATGCCGAAACAAGATACAGTGTAACCCAAGCTACGCTTGGGTTACACCAGAGTTTGCGCATAATATAAAAACGTAGTGAGCTCGCGCAGACGCGAGAGCCTAGTGCGCAAGCACTTTTAGTGGTTGATACTTGTAGTAAACAGCTGACCCTGTAATCATTCGGTGTTGATGAAACGAACAAAGTGCGCAGCATGTAGACAAATGTGCACACGGAATTAAAATCGAGGCTGTTTACTTTTATGTTAGAGCTGACCGTGGTTGTAGTTTTCTTTTTGTTTTGTTGTTTCACTGGAGCGTGACAGGGAAGGAGACAAGGAGAAGCAGATGCGTGATACCTATTGGCTGTAAACATGATGACAAGATTGCTCTAATCTGAAGCAGTTCTACTGCTGCACCTCAGTCTGATCCGTGTTATGTCACCTCGATTGAAAAGAACTAAACAGTAACCCAAAGACGAAGCGGGGACAATGGTAAAACGTTTATTTTTCGCCCGCACCTCAAGCTCTTGGCATGAGCCGCGCGAACGGCCAGGTAAAAACGATCATGATGAGCGATGATGATGCCGCAATAAGGTCGCTGCTTCGCGTGACAATTTCCAGCAAAATACTCGGTGGCTGCGAATCGACATGACACGAAGCCGCCAACAAATAACCACGCCGCCCGGCCAATCGCCGAAGTTTCCATGGCAAGTGGCCGTGGAGCCGTCGAAAATTCTAAATGTTCTGAGCATTTTGCAAGTACGCGGGTAGTGGGCATGCACCAATTGTATTTTTAGCATGAACGAATGACAGCTTACCTCGACAGCTATGGAGTAAACCTCTTGCGTGACGCACGCCTGACGCACGCATTTCGTTGTTAGTACTGACGACGTCGTACCAAAGCGTTCACTCACGTCAAAAACGTGGCCGCTCTCGTGCAGGTTTTCCCCCTTTTCAATGGTGGCATCGCGGAAGAACGATCCCACTGCGATATCTTTAAATCCAGCTCGAAGCACTAACGCGCCAGCCATGGGCGCTTGCGCTGCCATAACTGCCAAAGCAATGAGGTACTGTTCTCTGCTAAGGCTCTCACGTAACATGCCCGCCGCTCCGCAAGTGCCGCTGCGTGCGTCTTTCAAGGCGCCCTCTATAGGTCTGAAACGGAGTGTATAGCAGGCAACAGATCACTCACCAGAAAAACAACCAGACGGAACTTACACAGGGAGACAGACAGACAATGAACTTTATTAACGCGAGAGCGTTAGAGAGCTCGTGTCGCAGAAATTCCGGTGTCGGTGTCGGCACCGTTGGTTGTGAGCGAAAAATCGTCCGTGAGCGAAAAATCGAGAAAGAAGCAAATAAAATAAAGAATAAAATCTTCGGTCCCATTGAGGATCGAACCCGGGCCTTTCGCGTGGCAAGCAGGTGTCCTACCACAAACCCACGATGTTACTTGCAGCTGCTTCAGAAAAAAAAAACACTACATAAATGTCATGTAGTGAAGGAGTCTCCTTAACGCATTTTGTTCCGCAGGTGTCACGACAAAAACGAGCCCACTCGGCGATTTGTAGGCGCATTGGCGAGACCATCAAACTACGTCGAAAAAGGCCGGGATAGTGCAGCCATCGCCGCTAAAAACACACACGAGCTTTCAAACAGCTCTAGAAATGGACAACTATGTCTATCTAGCGGAAAACATATCAAGCGAACGCTGGCTCTCTAGAGGAGGCGTTGATCAAGCAAACAGCAAACGCTAGATAATGTGCTGCCATCTGTGAGGCATTGTGAGAAATATGTTTCGACTCTTTATCGCCTCCGAGATGGCAAGCGCGCGGCGTAGATCTTGGAGGCCATGCGATTCTTGTTTTAGATCGAAAACCTCTACCATTTGCGCGCGCGCCACATGTGTATCTGTGTGCGTGTGTGTGTAACAATACAGATTAATAAGTATGCACTTAGTGGTTGAAGTGCGCACTAGGGGCCGGATTTCGCTATCGCGTTCAACTCTTAAATTTTTTTGATCCTGAGGAGATTTCGAGGAAACCCCTATCGGGGTCCCGCACATATATTTATGTGCGGGACCCCGCACATACATTTATGTGCGGGAAATATATTAGTTGTTAAACTGCTACTACGTATGTATTCGAGCACTTGGCGAATACGTATATTAACGCCTCTCGATCGCGCACATGCGGCTTGAAATTGATCCGTGCTTTTAAGTTACACGCGCATGCAAAATAAATCAACTACCGATGTCCATGAAACCGACAGGACGGGGGCACACCTAGTTTATATCATCCTGAAAAGCCTCCGTGCTAGATCAGGCTATGATTCTGAGTTCGGCTGCCTGTCCAAAGTAGCATTACTTGTAATCTGCACAACAAAATGCTATGCAAAAGGTAAATGAAGTTTCCAGTTTATCCTTAAGCAAATGAATACAAAATAGAGAAAATAGTTGCAAAGGAGTCGTCTAATGTGTGCTACGAATTCATCACAAAAGCAAGGGAGAGCATCTGCTCAAAGAAGCACTGAGAATAATTATTTAATTGATTATTTATTGAAAATCCACGCAGAATAAACTTTGAGAATTTTCCAAGGAGGCTTTCTTAACCTGCTTGGACAGATATCTCATGTATCGTCAAAAGTGCAAATAAACGTCAGACTTCAGACTTTCAAACTTTTCTTGCAGTTGTCTAAGTGATGCGCAATACGCACTCTGTTTTTTGGGTGGCATCATCATGGCACCTTTCACCTTCTTCCTGGCGTTCGTCAGCGTCTGAAATGGTGCAGCGCTGGCCGCTTCCCGCAACCATCGCGATTCAGCCCTAAAATTTTAGCAATGTCTACGTTTTCGTGGTGCGTCAAAATCCTCGATGTTCCCTTTACATCTTGTCTTCGAGGGGGATTTTATTCCACTACCAAGAAATTCACCGATGCGCCTTCACAGGAGGTGTCCTCCTTTTACGCTTGTTTTGCACAGCGTGTAAATCGCGTTCATGTGGTATACCTATATTCCCGTTTCGCAATACTGGATGTCTAGCACTAGGTGAACAGTAAAGGCCAAGGCGCCTGATCTGGTCGTACGGGAGTCCTTCATCGTCATCTATTGGCACAATAATGCCCGCCAATTAACGGCGGGCTACCATTGTGACCCGAATGCCTGAGCGACGCTTGCACATTTTGGTCAATGTCTGTAGCCGTATCCTGAAGTGCTCAACCATGGGCGGCTGGCCAGGGTCGAAACCCTGAGAGCGCGTTCAGGAATTTAAAAAATACCAAGTAACGCTACAGTAACAGGCGGCCACTAATGTGTATTTTGTTGCTGCATACTCTATAAGAATGAAATTTGTGTTGCTAACATGTCGATGACTGACAATAAGAAAAACACTTGACAGGTTGGTAACATATACAGCACTTGGCAAATTCATGTTGCAGTAAAGCAATTGGTACTCTGAAGGCCTTAGGCATAGCGCTCATGACACCGAACCGCGCAACACGACAAACACATATGACGCCAAACGTCAACATGCTTGAGAGTTCGAAGCATACATCTACGGTGGGAAGGCTGATTATATGGCTGGAGGGCACTGAACAAAACCGTTGCAAGGTAGGAATATAGACAGTCAGTCTGGCCCCGCAGGAAACAGGTACAGACCGCCTGAATGAGCCTGTCGCACGAAATGCACTTCTCCAAAGGAGGTAGATTAAATTATTTTTAAAAAGGCAAGCCAAACATTTAATCAGATGAGCTATCAGCTAACCTTTGCACTTGAAAATATCCGATATAGCTAGTCCTTTCCGATATAGCTAGTTCAAAAATTTCCTGCATGTTAGAATCCAGTATCATGCCGAAACAAGATACAGTGTCATCACCATCATAGAATGGTGGTGGAGCACATTTTGTTGCAAGTTCATGTAGATTGGTTTCATGCGCGACTGCGGCTTGCGTGCGTCATATTTCTTCCCAATGAAGTGAAATTGCTGATGTGTCACTTTTATTATGATTGCCCACGTCAAAGGAAACTTAGTTTGCGCGTTGAGGATAGCTGGCTGTGTCTATTCTGCATACTTGAGGCCTGTGATCATGAGTAGCGTAAACAAAGGGAGATCTTCAGCTGTAGGTTGACTACAAGGTTTCCACAGGCCGAGACCAGGAGAATATCCAGACTTCAAAGAGAAGCTTGCCGACTAACTTAAGCGACTCTGTGCGCATCAAGCTGCTTAGGTAATGGCCCTGGAATTATGGACGCAATCAAGGTGTATTCGGAAGCGATCGCAAAATCGAAAAAACTGGATCACAGGAGAAAATCAACTACCAGGAGAACACCTTATCGATTCTATGAAGGAAAAATTGTACATGTCTTTCTCTTTTGTTTTTTCTAATCATCAACATAGAGGCAATGGCAGTTTTATATTAAAAAAATTACGCCATCTCCCGCTAAAGGGGACCATGAGGCGATGCGAAGCCGGAGCACTTGCACGATCGCGTTCCGTTGGCGTTCGTTGGGCATGCTACCGACCTCCCGTCTTGGAACGCGAAGAGGGACGTTACGCGCGTCGTATGTTCTATCTAGCCTGGCCGTTAATTCTCACAGGGCGAGCGGGGAACGCGGTCGACAGGCGGGCGCAAGGGGGGCAGCGTAGGAGAGGAGAGAGAAGGAGGGGGGACGCGCATGCGCTCGAGCTCATCGCGGCGTTGCGCAGGAGAGAATTTCGGCATGTCTAGCCCGCGTTTCAGAGGAAGAGTGGAAAGGGGAGGGGAGAGGAGTATGGGAGAGGGGGAGGGGAGGGGAAAGTGGGGAGGGAACGTGGAGAGGGAAAGGGGAGAGGGTATGCGCATGCGCAGTAAGGGTGGTCACGCCGCACACCACCACCACCACCACCACCACCGGATTGAGCTCCGCCTTAAGATACTTCGCATCTAAGACACCACATATCTACGAAGTGAATGATGATGAGTGGGCGAAGCATCGGAGGATCGTTCTGCAGCACAGCAATGGCGTTGGTCCGAGAGAGTTCGTTTTGAATCTTGGCGATTTGCGTCAAATTGCTCTCAAACCACAGGCGATCGCATGCCTTGCAGCTGTGCCCGAAACTAAGGTCAAGGAAATCGCGCTGGAACCGAGCAGTGGCGCGACCAACCTCAGGTAGCGAACGCTTCCGGCGTTTTGCCGCCGCTTCCCGCGCTCTCGCCGCCTCCGGGTCCGCTGGCCGGCGTCGCCGCTTTGCAGCAGCTTCCCGCGTCTTAAAGGGCACCTAAACCACTAACAGACGCTCGCCTGCTCCTCTCCGTGCCTTTGCTCTGTCGACAACAGCCGTCATGACGTCACCTGTATGATTAGGTGACGTCGCGAGCAAGAGAGCTGTCAGTGGGCGATCAAGAGCCTGTTTTCTGCTAGCAGGTGCGCGCGCTTCTTCCGTTTCCACCTCGGACGCTGAAGAAGGGCACTCGGAGAGGTGGATAGACGAGCCGACGAACGCAGCCTAGCGAAGGAAAGAGCGAAACGAGAAAGCGCGTGCAACTCCGCCAGCGTTCGCTGTAGACTCGTGCACAACCACAACGCCACAACTAAATTTCGACCTCTGGGTGGTTTAGGGGCCCTTTAAACTCCGGGTCCGCTTGTTGCCTGCGTCGCCGTGCTGCTGCAGCTTAGCGAGCCCTCAGCTCCGGGCCCGATTGCCGGCGTTGCCGTTTTGCTACAGCTTTACGAGCCCTCGATTCCGCTTGCAGTTGAGACGCCACTCTCGCCTTTTCATCCATAGCGTATTGCACGGTCTATGGCCAAAGAGAGAGAGAGAGCGTCGGCAGCAAGCGCTTACATAGCCCTTGAGGCACCGCAGCGCTCCTAGCAGACTCCATGCAAAACCAGAGCACGCGTCGGGAGCGAGCGCTGGCACCGCAGCGCCCCTAGCGGACTTCGTGCAAACCAGGACGACAACGGAGGGACAAGGCTCAGCCCTCAGGTGCTTTGCCCCTAAAAAAAGTTTATGTCAAGCTTGCACTAAGCCGCTCAAAGCTCGTATGTGGCGAAGCTGATTGGTGTCCTGCTTATTTACTGCTGTGACGGCAAAACTTGGCAAAACCTGTCTGTGACGAGGCTGAACTTGGCTTCAAACGACTTTTCCGCATAGCGCGGGTCTCTTACGCTGCGCACATTCATACTACCACCCGGTACGAACCCCGGAGGACCGTTTTTACATCCGCATTCGGCCGGATTGTGATAGCCGCGTATGTACGGCTCACCCTTCTGTGTGCGTACGAATCGACCTCCCCGACAGCACATGAGTTGTCCTTCGTCATCAACTAGAATAGGGTGCGCCGATCCGCAGGACCACGACACGACTGCATTTGGCTTAGACGGATCGCCTACAACCAC
Source organism: Rhipicephalus sanguineus (assembly GCF_013339695.2). NCBI lineage: Eukaryota > Metazoa > Arthropoda > Arachnida > Ixodida > Ixodidae > Rhipicephalus > Rhipicephalus sanguineus. The sequence continues at coordinate 148,509,964 of NC_051178.1, read as the reverse complement.
GGGCACAAGCTTACCATAAGTTTGGGACGCGCTTCTACGGCTTTGGGAGGCGATTTCATGTCGAGCAAGGGGTGAATGTCATCAGAGACCACCTCTTGAATGTTGCAAAACTGCTGCTCCTTTGGTTCAACGACCCGAACGCGCTTCATATACGCGTTCGTATATGCGCCACTAGAATCCGGTTTTCGTCGCTACATATGCATTCGGAGCAGCCGTAGTGCAAATGAAGAGCTAGTGCCACGGACTAATTTTGCGTTGTTAACCACCACGTGCACACCGCCACGGCCAAGCCGAGTGGGCATGTTAGTTGAATCAGAGAGAGACCAAAGGAGCTACTGTACATTTATTTACACTGGTAATCATCGTACAAATCATTGTATCCTTCTTCAAAGTCTTCCCTGACGGTACATGTCAGCAACTCCTCGGGCATGTCATCAGCATGTCATCAGACCTCGACCAATTCATGGCAAGCAGTTCCTCGACCAAGGAAGAAAGGGGTTCAGCCGGCTCGTTGCCGAGTCGCCACTTGCTCATTGCCGCATCCAAATCTCTGTTGTAGCATCTCGGAGCAGGTGGGGGTACCCAAGCTGTATTCACGGACATCTTCACCAACAAGGCCTTGTGGTCACTCTGGTTCACGGCGAGTGGTTTGCGCAGCTCTCTTATGGAGAAGTTAGTGCAAAACTGATGGACGGATGCCACTACCCGCACATGGCCCCGGGGGAAAACGAGGAGCCGATCTCTCTCCTCTTTGATAGCAATGCCGAGGAGCTTTCGTTTCACCAGCGCAGTGACACATACCCGTTAAGATGTCAGTTTTCAGCGGTAGACCCACAAGGAACGATTTCCTGAAGAGCTTCGCTGTTTAAAAAAAGGGGGGGGGGGGCGGTTGCTTAGCCCTGCGTTCAGGACACTCGCCTTTGGAGCGAGGTAGCTTTGGTTAGAAACCCAGCTTTAAAAGAAATTTTATTAGGTCTTGTACATTAATTTATTTTTTATAGCGATAGTCATCTTAGGTGGAGGTACGGAAGGGCTGACAGCTTTCTCATTCAGACAGGCATAGAAATGCTCACGCATTTAAAAAAATGTCATTGCTCTCGAACTGCTCAGGCGGAGTTCTACCAAACATGCCACGGCAAATATCTTTCGGGACTTTCCTAAGTGGTGCGGAAGCGTAGGGTTTCATTGTAGGTTGCGGCATTCGAGAGAACTTTGTTTTCAGGCGGCATCGGCGCGGCACCTTTCACCTTCATATAAGCATCGTGCGCTCATCTGATGGCGCCACCGCTCTTCTACGCTCTCCGTGTACGCAGCGCCAATGTCGCGACTTCGCGCATTTTGTCCCTGTTCCCTTCCCGGTGCGTAGCTAAACTTGTTGCGCTGAACGTCGCTGCTGAAAATGGCCACGCAAAGCGATGCCCGCTTGCTTCCTTGGGGCTACGGACGAATAGCAAATGTTCATAAGTACTTCAAACGAAGTAGTTTGCTTCCGGGTCGCGGCTTGTAAGCCGCTAATCACGTTTACTGCGTGAGAGAAGAACTCCACAGTGCCATCGGTCCGTCGGAAATACTCTGAAAATGCTCCGCACAAGTAAAGAGCGTGAAGTAAGACGTGCGTTTAGAGGCGAGTAAACTTTTTTCTTGGTATAAGATAGAAAATACTTTTTATCGGCAGCCTCGCATGTCGCTTGTTCTACGACCAGCGCGCATTAGCAGAAAGCTGGGATAGTTGAAATCCTAGAGTTTCTTACTATAAAAAGTCACAGTATCGCCGCAAGGGCCAAGCAATGAATGCGACAGCAAGAAACTAATGCTATACGAAGTGAGGCTCGCCAATGGATACTCTCAGTTTGAACAGCGCTCTTGTTACAAAGGCGACCGAAGCAGCGAAGGAAACTAGCGTGCTTGAAGTGTCGAGCTGTGACATTTGATAGTTCGCGCTCATCTTCTGTTTGTTCGTTTAGCAGCGTTCCTTGAACTCGAGTGACTTTCGTACGCTCTGTAACATGAGCGCGGACATCACGGTGAAAGCTCGAAACATCCCTCTTCCCCTCACCACGAGAAAACCGCGCGAGCAGACAGCGGAAGGGCAAGGTTCTCCCTGCGCAAATATAAGAAGAAGCGAGCGAGCTCGCCGACGACTTTTAAATGCGCCCGTTGCGCTCCTCGCACCATCTCGCTGGTAATGAAGAAACGCTTATAAGCGCCTGCCGTCTCTGAGTCCTGCCAGCGGTAAAGGGTGTGTATATAACGCTCGCCGTTAGCTACCTGAAGGATTTGCGCTTTCTGGCGCAGTGGTTAGCGTCGCACGCTGCGGAACGAGAGGTCGCTGGTTCGATTCCGCGCTTCGGAAGCATTTTTCTGAATTATTTTTCTTTGGGATTTTGATATATATATATATATATATATATATATATATATATACTTATACATAGACGGTGCATGACGGCAGCGACGGCAAAATCTAGCCGAGACTGTCCATATAATTGCTATCGCAATAATCCCTAGAGGGGAATCTGGCGCTAGTGTTTATGCGGGCTCGTTCAGCGGCGCTTGAGCCATGAGAGGGATGGGAAGTATAGGCTTCAGATCTTCTTCGAATGGATTTCGTTCTTAAGATTCGCGACGGTTGTTTGTCGAGTGTAAAACAAAGTGATATGAAGTTAATTCCATATAGAACTTGGTTCATTATTTTGTGCGTAAAAGTTATTGCGAAACATCTGCGAGATAGTGTGAGGGAAGTGAACAAATCCAACCACCAGGGTATGCATTGCTCTACAATTGTGTTCAAGATTTGGCATCACGATATCATGAATTATTGTTTTTTCAAAACTTAAAACAAACACGCTTGCTTTTCCCTCAAAAGTAAGCATTTTCTATTGATGGAAATAACAGTACTGTATTGAGTGAGAAGCACTTAACGAATCACCTGCTGTGATCCCTGGTGCGTCTGTCCAACTGGTCTGCCCCCAACGCATCTGTCGTTTCCTTGTCAAGTCAAGTCACAGGAGCATGACGGTGCGTCTACTTAGCTTCACCGTCATTTTACAGTCGATTTTAAAGAGTTTGGACAAGTAGCGCTTATCAAAAAACGTGAACTAAATGCAATTTCCTACGCTGGCATGGGATGCTACATCTATGTGCAGCGGTGAGTACAAGACGTCTTGCAAAAGTGTCAAATACAACCTGTTAAGCTGCAACGTCGCAGCAAACCAAGAAACCTATAGCGGTCTTCAGCCTCTTTGAACAACAAAGGCACTGCTTGAGTGCATTGCAACGCACGCCCCTACCGACGCTGCGCGAAAAACAAAACTGCTAACGCTCCACATTGGCTAGCGTTCCAAGCCTGTACTTCTCATTATTCCCATGGTGGTTGAACGATCGCAGCGCCACTTTCCTCTCGAGGTTATTGTATGAAACTCTATGGTTGAAATAAATACTACCAACGATAAAAGATAGAGACCGCATGAAGTGCCCGTATGTTAGTTTTCTAGCGCTGTTAGTACGTCGAACACTTTGCGAAATTATACTTTTGAACAAGTGCAACTGTGTTTTTCGTCTAGGTCGTCCCATTAGTCGAAAACTGGCCAGACAGAAATTTCTTTCCCTACTGTCAAAAAATAAACTAAACACAGATATAGACCAATACTTAACGCCACGCAGAGTGAGAATTCTGAGAGGAATTAATGAACATACATATAAAGTACCCCAGCAACGCCTCAATAGATATGCAAATTCATTTTTTCCAAAATCTATTCAGCAGTGTAATTCACTGCCTTCATCATTGCTCCAATGTACCTCAGTGGAAAACTTCGAGGAAGGGCTCAAGCAATATTTTGGCGCAACCTGAGCTCAAAGATTGACATATGTTGACTTTTCGATGTTAATTGTGTTATGCTGTAAATCTTGCTATATTAACTTTATTTAGGAGCTTCCTGAAAAAATACACATCCGTATTGTATTGCACTGTATATTATTCTATTGTATTGCTTGAATTTTGTCTTTTGAAATGTAGTATTTGTTGTGCTTGAAATATTTTGTATTGTATTAGTGATAACAACTGTAACCCACCCCTGTAACGGCTGGGCCAACTGTATGCTGAAATAAATAAATAAATAAATTATAAAGCCAGTCCTGAGGCCCGTCAGCCCGACAGCCGAGAAAGTGGACACTGCAGAGGACTGTCTTGCCTCGCAATGGTTGCCACGAATCTCCGTATGGGTAACAATAATAAGAGGAACAAGGGAACCAACAATGCGTTATTATTACCTGGAGCAGTAGCGTAGCCAGAAATGTTTTTTCGGAGGCTCAACCATGATTTATCTATCTTCGTCCGTGCGTTTGTATGTGTGGGTGTGAACATACGCATGCAAAATTAAAACAACAAGTTCTGGTGGGGGGGTTCGAATCCTTGGCTACGCCAGTGACTTGCACATAAAGCGGAATAAAGCGTGCGAAGGCAGGACGCGTTTGCTTATCGGGCACGCCGGATGACTGCGATTCAACGCTTTCGATGATCAGCCTCGTACGACTTCCATGAAAAATGATAACTGCACCTTCGGCAGCTTCCCGGCCGCGTTCTTCTAGCTGTTACGGCATCCGAACCCTCAAGAGAAGATAGAAGTTGATTTTTTTCTCCGCGCACACACGGTTGCGCTTCTAGGGGCCATTGCCAACCTGCTACGGCCAAGTGCGGAGGGAACAAGGATATTTCGCCAGCAGCAGACGCAGTGGCGCTGCATGTCCGGTTTGAAACAGCAACGCACGTGCCCTATAGCGTTCGTCAGCGTCTGAAACGGTGCTGCAAAAGCCGCATCTCAGAGTCAGCGAAACTCGACTTTGACAGCAAATTTTCGCGCAGTGTAAATTTTTCTTTCAGTGGAGTCCTCCATGCCGGCTTTATATCTTACCCTAGAGAGGCGGCTTTCAACTGCGTAAGCATTTCTATGCCATCTCAGCGAGAAAACAGTACGGCCGCCCAACTGTCACGTGAGACGTTGATAATAGCTCTAAAGAATTCAGTTTATAGATGAAAATAGGTTTTCTTAACGTTTCTGCGCGTGAACAAAGCTTTTGAACCTCATTATACGCGCTCATTAAGTGTCGTTCATAGAGGGATCCACATTTCCACTACAGTCCAGCAACATTCCTTGATTGACGACTTCTAATCCCTTAGTTTCCATTATACCCCCGAAACCCTGTCTTGTATAGGGAACCAGCGCTGGAGTTTCCGCGGTGTGGGCAGTGCCGCCCTGGCGGTCAAAGCGCGCATACTCCAGCCGCTCCCGCGGACGAGTGGTGACTGGTTGAGGCGATGCAGACGCGTATCGCCGAAACAAAACTAAAGGATGCTGGCCGTACTGTTGCGCATTCAAATGGCAGAATACGTAGAAATGAGGGAGGACGTATCCGTCTATGATTTTCCTTCTAAAACATGTGTATAGGAACGGATGCGCCATTTCATCCCGGCAGTCAGGCGAGCACAGTATGTTCTGCTCTTGCTCTCCTGTCTAGTGGCGTCGGGCTGGTTTATAAACCGAACTGCGCGTGTCTGCTAGATTTATTCGATAGTGAGGGCCACCAGTGGAAATAGGGGCCTACGAGCAGAATTTAATCCGTGTTTTGTCGTAAATAGAACATACATATTATGCAGCATGCGGCATATGTAACAATCTTTGCATCTGACCACCACCAAGCTCCTTCTGATGTCACCGCGTGCAGTGAGTATGATAGGATAGGCAGGTAGTCTACATTATTTGCAAACAATTAAGCAGAAGGAAAGCTGTCTGTCTACGAGATGCGTACGGGGGCACGTTCGCCGACGCCGCGGAACTGTTATGAGAAATACGCACGCGATGGATGCCTCCGTTGAACTTCACTTGGGCTACAGACAGAGTTGTTGTCGCGAACAGAGCAGCGGACTACTCGAAGCTTAGCTTTCTGGAGTCAGCCGATACGGTAAAGCTCCGGTAAAGCTCCGGATACGGCACATCCGGTAAAGCTTGTTTGTGCATTGGCTGCCGCGGCGAAGTGACATCGCAATTTATGCCTCGCTAGAAAAGGGTCAGATGTCTTGGATTTTTACTCGCCGTTTAATTCGCTTAACGTACTGTGTTAGTTTTTTCGCTCGCTTGTGTCTGCTTAGAATAAACGTGTTTGATCAACATCGACAATTGCTGGCGTTTTACGTGCCAAACAGGGTACGATTAGGAGGCACGCCGTAGTGTGGGAATCAGGATTAATTTTGACCGCTTCGGGTTGTTTAATGTGCACATGAATCTCAGTACGCGGGTGTTCATTTTATTTCAACCCCATCGAAATGTGGCCACCGTGGCCGGGAATTTATCCCGCGCCCTCGAGCATAACAGCGCGACACCATACATGCTATGCTAGCACGGTGGTTTGCTTGATCAACGTCCGCGTGCATACATACCGCGGGCTGGGCATACATACCACGGCAGAAAAAAACATTGACGCAGCTGTCTCTTGCCTCTTACATTTTTTTACTGCAGTAGCGGGCAGCTGGTATCGACGTAGCCCGTACTTATCAATGGAGGCTTGTTAGCCTGCACTAGCTTGACACAAATTCCAGTACGCAACCACAAAATGGTGACGCCGGAGTCGTCCTATGGAGTCGCCACCACGTCACAGCACTGTCTTTTCGACGCCGTATGCGCAGACGTAGCCTGCTTTGCAGGGCTTCTCTCCGTTTTCCAGTGCTTTCCTGAGAAATTAGCCTTCAGAGAAAGTTTTTTTTTTTTTAAACCATAGAGCAGTATCACTGGCGCAATGGCTGCTCGAGCTGTTCGCGCCAAAATAAAGCACGGGAACGGCGCACGCGCGTGTGCTCACCGCGGTACAGTGCGACCGGTCGTCTGAGCGCGAGCGGCATGGCCTCCGAGATTAGCCGGCGGCGCGGAGGCCAAGCGAGCGGCTGAGTTATGTCGCGACTCCCCGCCAGGCGCCATTTTTCGGCGCGCCACCTATCCAGCGCTGGTCTCCCATAGGTTCACACCAGTCAGCCGCCGCGATGGTACAGCGGTTACGGCTGCTCGTCTGAACGGTGCGTGTATGATCCTGGCCACGGCGGCCGTAATTTTAACGATACTCCGTTCGATACTGCGATACTCTGTTTCATACATCAGGTGCAGCGCTGTGGAAGTTATGCAAAAAAACATGGTTGATCCCTCCGTCATAGGAATCGGAATAACACGAAAGTAAAACGTGCCCTTATAGAGGTAACTGAATGTTTAGTGTACATTGATATGAGAGAGCTTGCACAATGTATATTGATGTCTGGCAGCTATAGCACCGTTTAACGTGGATGCACCCACTTTGATGCTTGGTGGTACATCTCCATGCCGACGACTAACGTCCATTAATTGCGGCCAGCAAGATGCGTGAGTACGCGCGTCTGGCGCTTGGCTTTCGTCGTTATAAACGTTCGTGCGAACCAAGCACGAGACCGCGCGTTATGTGTCCCTACGGGCTTCAAATTAAACACCAAAAAGCGAAAACAAAGAGACGCCATGCGGTCCAGAACTACTTATTGACAACCGTATAGCGGGGTTTGCTTATATCAGAGGCACAAACCATCTTCATTTGTTGAACTATTTCAATGCACACTTTCAAAATCATTGGACCATTTCTTGGTGCGAACGCATCTACTGCGTCGCACCTGATGTGTTCTTAAATTTAGGTGCACGGTAACGAATCCCAGGAGGTCGATGTTACCGGAGTCCTCCACTGTGGCGTGCGTCATAATCATAATATGGTTGCGGCTCGTAAAACCTCAGGTATTAAAAAGTATTTTTTAGTCCACCCTCCGAAAAGTTTGATTAATCGACGGAAAAACTATTATCGATAGGGATTCAACGAATAATGGCTGAAGTGGCGAACGATCAATCGTTAATCGATTAAAAACTTGCGAATGTTCCGTGTACGAATACAGCCGATGAGCGAAGCTCCTTCAGGCTCAACCGCATGCACGCGATTTTCGAGCGACGGCGACGAGCGACAGCGACAAACAGGCTCTGTGGCGCTGTCACGTCGCGACGGGAGCACCCACATGTTCGCAACAAAGTGTCACGGTTGCTCGATTGAAAACTATTCCGTGCACAGAGGTAAATTGCGAAAAATATTTACAAAGTAGATGAGTGACAACATGCCAAATTTATTATTGCCTTGTGTGAGATAAGGAAGCCACAAAAGCGTTTCGTGGCTCGCAATCTTATGTTTAAGAGACCCTGAGCCGATATTTTGAAGTTTTGTCAGCGTTTAGACAAGAGCGTCCCCAAATCATTCGCACCAGAAATAAAGTGACTCACCGTGTACCAAGGCCACTACGGACAATTATATCTATACCCACCTCCTCACTACTGCCTTGCACCCTGAACTCATAGACACGCTGGCATTGCCGGCGATCAAAGCGCTCTCATGAGCGCACTCGATGGTTTGAGCAGTTTGAGCTTCGCCCAGTCACGGCATCCTATATTGCGCGCCAACAGGTTGCGGGCAATCTCAGAGGCCCAGTGTGCTGTGCAGCACGCCGTCTAGCAACAAAGACGATGCTCGCGGAGTGGTTGATATCTGCTCCGACAGGTGCCGCCATGCTACCAGCCGATCTTATTCTCCTTCACGGCGACAACCTGCAAGAGCATGCGGACAAACAAAAAGAGCTCGAGAACGACCGCCGATAAGCGTAAACTCGGGCAATGTGTTGTGTCTTCAGGGGTGAAGTTAGACCCCAGACGCGTGGATTGTGGCGTTGAATAGAAAGCCAGAGCGCGACGCTCATTACAGCGACGAGCTGAAGAGAATCCCCTCGCCAGATGCCTCAGAAACATTGCACGATGTCGCAGCTTTACAAGTCACCAATTGCTAGGTTTGTGGCACGCTACACGGCTTGGGCAATTCATTTTGTCCAAGAAAAGAAACCTCGAGAATAACACTGTCGCTCAGCTCACGTCAACACAGAGCACGTTGTAACACAGGCAGACGACGCTCGCTGCCCACACGAGGTTCAGTGACGTGGACTGGACATATCCAATCAGATCAGCTACCTGCGTGACGTCGCGCTTCGAAGACGACGCCAGGCCCGAGGCATGATGGCAGTTTGGCGTCCGGGCCATGGGGCGTCGCTACCGTCGAAACGATTGCAGCGAACCTGGTACGGGCGGGAAGTGAAGGCCTCAGTAAGCCTAATTAAAATAAAATAACGCGGCCACAGTAGTGCACAGTAGTAAATAAAAAGGTGCTTCTGCATTAAACTATAACCAGCCACGAGTATTACAAGGCAAAGTTTTAAAGAAGTTTTGTAAACATGACTGTGCGTGGCTCCGCTAGGTACGGCCGCCATCACGCCTGCGCAGCGCACAAGCAGACGACGCGCAAGCACGAGAGCGCATGGAAACGCAAGCTTTACCACCGCAGCGAGGAGCAGCGATGTCGCACCTTTATTGCGGCGTGAAGTGGTGCGATTCCTCGGGGAATGAAGGCGAACACTTCTTCAGAATCCCTGCTGACCACAGGTATTTATACGTTCACTATTATATATTTCCCAAGATGTTCGCAAAGTTTTGATTTGACTGTCGTTGACCGTTATGATTTGAAACTGCTGAATGAACAGCGAATTTCTTGCTGCCATTCGTTGCTGCAGCTATCTGTTTGAGAAATGGTTACGATAATAAGTTAAAATTAGTGGGCGGGCTGCAGTTTGTGGCTCGACGCGGCGTCACCTCTCAAAAGCGGAGCTGTTCGCTAGTTATGGTTGCTCACGTTAGTATATATGTGCGTGCCTAAGTGCCTGACGTTACCTCTACTATCTCATGAAAGCTAACCATTTCGG
>NC_051178.1:148476126-148500017 GCF_013339695.2 Rhipicephalus sanguineus | reverse complement strand
ATGTAAAATGTGGGCGCAGCCCAGATAGCTATTTATGAGATGAATGTTCAAAATCCTCCACTTGTAAATGTCATGCCTCGGTTCAGTATTTCATGAAATGTTCATTTTTGCAATGCTTTGTGATATTTCCTTAATCATGGATGATTCTTTGAAGATTATGATTCCTGCCTCAGTCGCAGAATACACATTGCTTCCAATGAAAAATGGCATGGCAGCACATAGTGGTCCGTATATTAGTAGCCCTGTGATTGCGCCCTGATAGCTTAATCGTGATTTTTTTTCTCTACAAGAGTGATGAAAGCCTATACCTTCGCATTCTTCCATGTCTTTTTTTTTCAGCTGAGCCTGGTCCGAGCGGCCTCCAATTTTCCAAAGAGGGCAGCAGCGCGGAGCAGATGCAAGAAACGCCAAAAAAGTGGGCGAAGAAAACGCAGCTCTGTGCACACCCTTCGCACCAAAAAGAAGCTGCTAACACTTCATTCACGAAGTGAAAGGTACCGCAAGGCAGTCGGTCAGATTAAAAAAAGGGACGAGGCGAGGCGAGTAACGCAGCAGGAGGTTTTAAAGAAGCTTGAACCGGATTTGTCAAAGGACCTTTTTTGAACTGCTTAAAGCACGAATCAGGCTTGGTACATTCCCAAAATAATAAAATAAAACATTGGTCCAAATGGATGAAACAATTCACTCTCAATTCACGATTCCTCAGAGAAATGCTTCACTTGCCACATGTGCGGACACTCAGGTGCTGGCTGGCAGACATCCCAATGACACCTGGTATCATTCCAGGTGCCATGGATGCAATAGAATCAATCATTAAAGCTTGGCCTCTGCAAGAGAAAGCATGCTGTCTTTTATTCGATTAAATAGCCTTGAAAAGACATTTGATGTACGATCAATCAAAAGATACAGTGATTGGCTACACATATGATGGAAACACAAGGACTTCTCGTGTGGCAAATGCAGCCATTCTAATGGCTGTGTCTGGCATATCGAGAATTTGGATGCAGCCAGTAGCCTTTGCAGTGTCCCGCAATGCAACGTCAGCTCTTGCAATGCACAAGCTGCTATTAGATGTAATTATGCAGCTTGAAAAAAAAGGTCTTTTGGTAAAAGTGGTCATCTATGATCAAGGGTCAAACAATGTCAGCCTGTCAAGAATGCTGATCCATTCTCTTCATGAACCATGTTTTACTGTCAACAACTGCAAACTACACTTCATGTTTGACATCCCACACCTGATAAAATTCACGCGGAATAATTCGAGAAAACACAAGCTCACGATTGGCTCCGAGGTTGTTGACTGGGCGTACATTGAAACCTTTTACAAAAATACTCGCAAATCACGCCTCTAACACACCAACTGAACATCTAAAAAAAAGATTGCCAAGGAAGCTCAAACATCAACATATCTACAAGATGCCATTTGCTGACGCACGGCCGCTGGATAAAAAGTGCGCTTTTTCATCCAGCGGCCGTGGCTGACTTAAGAGTGAAGTATGCCACACAAGTATTCAGTGAATCTGTCTCTGTGGCACTCCTCACTCTCATTGCCATTCAAGAGCTTCCTCTTGACGTTAAATTTACAGCTCTGTTCACAGAAAGAATGGATAAGATTTTTGACAGCCAGAACAGTTCGACCCTAAAAAATCAGGACGATAAGTTGCGGTATGCAATGATTGATGGGTCGGAACACCGTGCTTCCCTTGAGTCATGCATCAGTTGGATTGCCCAATGGCACTGTGGTAGTCCTCGGGACAGGCAGCCGTGCACTGTTAAAGGTTGGCAGATTACAATCAAAGCCTTGTTGTTGATGTGGACTGATTTAAAAGAGGACTTTGATTTCACTCATCTTTACACACGTTGATTGCAGCAAGATCCCCTAGAAAACTTTTTTGGAATCATTTATTAAAAACATGGCTGCAATGAGACACCAAATGTGTACCAATTCGTGGCGGCTCTAAAACATATTTGGATTGGCAAGCTCTTCAAGCTTTCTCAAGGAAACTGTGAGGTGACAACAATTGCTTTCCTCAACAACTTGGAGAGTGCATCTGCATTGTTGTCAACTAGCAGCACACCAACCACAAGCCACAGCACGCATCAGGCCTCTGATTCATCTGATCTGCAGGCATCTTCACAAGATGCGACCGACATGGTGTATGAAAATGTTGTGTACCATGTCGCTGGTACTCTTGTGAACAGCTTTCTTGAACTGAGGACTAGTGAGTGAATATGTGAGAGAACACTCCTTGAAGTGGATGGTGGCTCTCTCCATGGACGACACCAATTCTTTGCACTACTCAAGGAAAGTGGTGTACCTGAGAAACTCCTCGGTTCCATTGCAGTAACCTCTGAATCATGTCTGAATTACATAAAGGAATTAGATTCGACCTTCAGACATGAAATCAACTATTGTGCACATTTTTCCAATGTGTGCAATAATCTGGTGGAAAGGATGCCAATCCGGCAAGCTATTTTCTGTTCAGTTGGCTGCACTGAGAAATTTCTTAAAATATTCTGCCGCACAAGGCTACATTGGCACATTACATTTATAAACAAAAACACACAAGAAACAAAGTCAAGGCACAGTGCTGCTGCCAGCAAAAACGTAAAGTAGCAGGCTAAATTTATCCTGTGCCTTTGTAGAACATGATTATGTAAATTGGATTTTCTAGTGCAGCCTTCTGCACCCATTTCCTATCTATTTTTTTAGATGTGTTGCACTATTTCTTTTTTTATGTGTATATGTACGTATTTTTATGTATATATGTATATTTTATGTAGGTATATATTTATATATGTGTATTTATAATTCTGCTGTGGTTGTATGTAATGCATTGACTACTTTTGCTCCTGCTGCGTTACTTTTGTATTGCACAAGTTTAACCGCCTAACTTTTTTTTGAAGCCTTGTGTGCCCCTATCAGCATGAGTATTACAACCAGAGGTTCTGGATTGCTTTAGTATTGGGAAATGCCAACACTTCCCAAAATGCACTGGAAAACCCTGCTCGTTCTGCTTTTTTTCTGTTTGCTTGACATGGTTTGGAAGGCAATCAAACATCCAGCCTCCCAAAAAATGCCAAAATTTATATAATACTGACGACTCGTTTTACACTGAAGCAGTCTTTACAAACAGTAACAGTGTGATTAATTCACAATGAACGTGGCGAAAATAGGTTGATTAATAAAAAATGTGGAGGTTTTATGTCCAAAAACCATGATACGAATATGAGGCATGCAGTAGTGGAGCACTTCAGATATTTTGAGCACCTGGCGTTTTTTTTAACGTGCACCTAAATCTAGGCAGATGGGCCTCAAGCATATTGCATCCATTGATATGCAGCCGGGATTCAATCCCACTACGTTCGGGCCAGCACTTGAGCACCGTAACCACTAGACCACTGCGACGGGCCATGAAGGTTGACGCATGCATGGATTCAGGTGCTTACAAAGTGCAAAAGATTTTCAGCACCCAGGGGCTCTGTCACTTTTCAATTACAAACCTCTGGTCATGACTGTTGTGCCACTGCAAAGAACTGATGGTGTCAGCTATTCACAAGCATAAAAGATACATTGATGAAGTGCTCAGCTCTGTGAAGATTCCAGAGGGGTTTGTGCAGAAGCTGCGACTCGGTCGACATGCATGTTAGTTTGAAATAGAATCATGCATCCATACTCACTGAAACTGTTCACAACGTACTGTTTATGTAGAGCAACTGTGTTTCTTGTTTAACTAAACTCTGCAAACTCCGACATTCCACTTCCTGAACCAACGAATGACAAGCGATGCAGCTCTAGTTAGTGACACATTATGATGAAACTGTGCAGCGTTCCCCATCTGCAATTTAAGTACTGCTCACAAAATCTTCTGACATTTTGATGGATCCAACATGATACCTGGTAGAAAAATAATAGGGAAGCTGCGTTCAACTTTGCACTTTACTTATTTCTTTGATAAGATGCTTATCTTCATGTATATTTCATGTTACCTTGAGTATTCCGCACCACTTCCAACTTAACTAATGACCTGTGATCATTCCTGTTGTTCACCAGTCACAACCACAATGTTTCCACAAATTTCAAAGGTCACCTCTGCAACTGAGTCTAGACCATTCTTCGTTGCGTTTTTTTCCCTTTATTACTTGAAAATGAAAGCGTCGCGTGTCTTGTTCACATCACGTGAGCTTGCCTGCAACACATTTACCTGGAGGAAAACATGATCAGGGATAGCTGAGCCAAACGGTAGATTTGTCTCACTGCTTTTACAAAATAATATGCTGTAGCACTGCAGCATATTAGGACATTGATATACTTATGCTCCATGGGTTCGTCTACATGAGCCAAAGGCTATGACTGTTAGGTGCACTTTCTGTGTACATATATGCAAAAGTATGTGTGTGTGTGTATGTGCAAAAGGCATAATACAGGGCAATAAAAAAAAAGTACAGGAAAGGGTGTTTTTCCTATACCCCTTGTTTTCTTCGGCTTGCGTTGCGTCATTATCTTTTGCACGGTATGAACCAACCATTCGAACAACTTGTTTTGTTATGATGTATTTCAATGCGCGGAATTGTTTCGCTTCATGCAGTTAGTCATAATCTATACAACTAGTATGTGTACACTTATTTACGCTGATGTAGCACTTCTTTATATGCTTACCCTGCTTATGTGATTGTATTATGCGTTTTCGTATCCTATTTATATTGTACGCGTGCTCGATGTACGCATTCCTGTATTCAGGTTTTACCACAGCAGTATTTCGAATCTTTTTCGTTTTCTTTTGTTATTATTACCGATAATATAGCCCAAATATTGCCTAAATGTGCAGCAATTTACGTTTCCTTCAATAAAATGTCATGTGAAGAAAGTTATATGCGCTTTTTGCTTCTCGAGCGAGCGCCGAAAGCGGCTGCTATGCAGCTGCGACGGCGCCGCTCACCACCATTCGCCATGCTACCACAGAGGCTACAACGAAGCAGAAAAACAACTACACACATTACGTACGTATATCGGCAATAAAGAGAGAAGACAGTGCAGTAGCAATTAGTGCGCAAACGCTCGAACCGACGTCGCGGCCGCGGGGCCGGCGGCACCACGAGCGAGGAAGCGACCGCATACGGGCGCGGCCATATTGGATTTTTTCCTTTCGGATTGGCTCGCCTCCAGCAGAAATCCAAAATCCAGTCAATTACCGCCCATCCCAGGAACCGCCACCGTCGCCGGAAGCGGAAAAACGTCGCCATTGGCCCTATGGGTATGTCACTCCACTGACGACGCGCAATGGAAGTGGGCGGTTTGAAAACTTGTTTGGCTGAGCAGCTGTGATCAGTGGAGGTTCGCGCCTTTAAAGCTTTGTAATAAGTTACACAGTTTACGCAGATAGCTTTAATCGGTCTGTAAATTATCCTTACGACTTGCTCTACCGGCCCAATGTGTTCGTACAAAATCGTCAAAACCGTTTCAGTGTCCCTTTAACCGCGACAGTAGTATCTGCTGTGATCTCAAGGGGGCGCCCGGAAACATACGCTACCTAGGGTAATACGTCGCACTTTGCAAACTACGTTATGTTACGGCTAGTCCACGAGGGCTATCTCTACAACCTTTCCTTTTGCTGTCGTGCAACTTTTAAGAAAAGCAGCAGCTGCTCACATCGTTGCCTCGCAAGGAGAAGGGCCACTTAACGCGACGACAATGTTGACATTGCAGCAAGCTACCACCGAAACATCAAAACATCGATCCGTCGAATGAACCGTCGATCAAAATTAACGACAAAACACGGCTGCTGCCTCGCTCTCCGCGTGTGATTGGGCTGTAAAGAAGGTATAGTGGGTCATTCCATGCCAAGTGTCCCAGACGTGGTGCTCGCACATCGCAGATTTTGCTGATAAAATTTTTGCCGTTTTCCTGTGCCACATGGAGTGTTGTGGCAAAACATTTTTGCTCGAAAAAAAATTTTGACGATCATAGCGCCCCCTCGAGATTCGCTTGTGTTTGGTAAACTGTGCCTAACAAAAAAATGTGTATAAAATCTATTTTTGCGTGTTAAGCTTCGAAACCACGCTTGCACTATCGCGGATGTTCTGTTTAGGTGTCCTATTGATTAATTCCGAAATATCTGAGTTTCACTACCAGCTACGTATCTTCAAAAACTACAAAAATCTTCAAAGTTCGTGATTTTTTCTTGAGCTATCTCGAACTTTCCCTAACCAATCTTAATAATAGTAAAACTTTCAGTAAAGTGTATTTTAGTATAAAAATATTTAGGGGTAAAGTAGACTTCAAATCTTCCCGAAAAGAAAGTGAAATTAAAGAAAATATGCGATTTGTCGCATGTTCGACCGTATTTTGCATACTGATGCGCTCCAAGTAAAAGTCCTCGTCATGCGGCGTTTGATAGAAAAATTCATCGTTAAGTAATGAAGAAGGTCTAATGAAATCATTTTTCGTTTTAAGGAAGTAAACCGAACGCACCCTGCATATCTTTTTGTTGACACTTCGCCGCAAAGCGCGTGGTCGTCCTTGTAGCTGACACTCGTCACAGGCAGCGGCAAGATGCGAGATGTATGTCAGTGGCTCGTGAGTGGTCGAAAGTCTTGTCGCGTTAATGCCAGGGCGACGAGTAATGAATTCGCGTTGTAATGTGAGCTTGCTTGGCGGGCCCAATGGGAAGTAGGGACGCCCGCGGGCAGCCTATGGCGTCGTTGGCACAATGTGCTAGAGGGCCGCCAGCACAACTAGCAGGAAAAAGGCACACATTTTACCAGCAAAATCGCGATATGCGAGCGCCATGTCTGGGACACTTGGCATGGAATGACCCTAGTCTATAACTTGCATTCCTTGAAGTACGCGCCGATGAGAAGCATCAAGAGCAAATCGCAACCGAAGCGATGGTGAGAGATGCTGCCATGTTTCCGGCTATCGTCATGCTCACTTCCGGGCAACAAGCGATTTTTTCTGGTTTTCCAGAGACCTGCGACGCGACAAGCGACGGCGACGGATGGCCCTCCGCGACAGCAAATCATGTCGCTCGTCGCTGTCGCTCGAAAATTGCGTGCATGCGGTTGGGTCTTTAGAAATGGAAGGAAAACGACTATGCGCCTGATTGCGCTGGTGACATTTATGAAGGCGGTAGGATGGAAAGAGGGTGGGGAGCGCGTCTGCTGTGTTCGGTGGCGGGAACGACTGAGCGTACAGCGCACGCATTGCAGGGAGACCGGTGGGAGAGCTGTGCGAGAAGTCATGCGGAAACCTGCAGCGACGAAACGCCGCGCGCAGCTTTTCGTTGTCTTTTTGCGCCGGAGTTACGTGGAGACACCATCTGCTACTACCTTTGACAAAGCGCCCATAGTACGCTAGAATGATCGTTGTCATTTCACGATCCACGATAAAGGTGCGCTAGAACCAAATCGCTCAAGGTTTAAACATTTCCTCTTAAATCACCGGCCAGTGCAACCTTGATGCTTAAGAGAACGGAGCTTCAACGGCGCGGAGGAGTGCGGGCCTAAGGAGCTTCGCGCCTAAAAAGTTAATCGACCATCCCCACATGCAACGAAAAATATCAATGTCATTGTACCTGCTTTGGGAGAAGGCCTTCACGAGTGGAATTCGACGAAATTTACCAACGCCCGTCTTCACAACTTGGACCCAACTCTACAGCTCCGTCTTCCGTCGGGAATAAGTAGAGCTGAGGAGATGCTCCTGTGCCGCTTATGGCTCGGGGTGGCCTTCACGAATGCTTACTCGGAATGGCCAGCAGCCCGACATGCGATAACTGTAGCTGCGAGGAGACAATCGCCCATCTTCTCTATGAGTGTCCTCGCTTCATTGTACCAGGAAAAGAACTGGTAAAAGTGTTAGACCTGGCAATCGCCCATTGTCGGAGGAAAAGGTATTAGGGCACAGGCCGAAACCGTCCTCGGCACGGAAACCTTTGAGAGCGTTGTTGCGCTTCTTGCGGACAACTAGTCTCAGAGACAGACTTTAAGTAGTATCGTTTATCGCATTACTGTTCTTTTTTTTGTCTTTCTCTCCTCTTTAACATTTCTTCTTTATCATCTTTTATTCCCCTTACCTCTGTTCCAAGCATAGGGTAGCCAGCCGGTCTGTGAACTCGCTAACCTCCATGTCCTTCCGTTTTTTTTTCCTTCTCCTCCTTCCACGAGTGCTCACTTGTGCAGAGTTGAACTGAGTAGCTTCTGCCGCACTTGCAGCGAGAGGAAAATGCGACGCGGCGGGAAGCTGCTTCAGTGACGACACAGACAGAGCCCTAATGGCGAGACGCGAGCCCGCAAATGGCCGTTAAATCGGTTTACGTGGATGCCCGATGCGCACATGGTACTCTGGCGATGCCGGGACAAGCGCACCCGCCACTACCGGCACTACCGGTGCTACCGGCGCGGCGCTCCCTGGCTCACCCCCATCTAAGAATGGCACCGCCCGAGCGCGACGCCCTCATCGGGCGTCCGTGATCCAAACTAATCGAGTTAACGGCCAGTCCGAACTGCGCGTCTCGCCTCTAGGGCTGCGTCTGTGTCGTCGCTGACGGATCTTTCAGCCGCGTCCCATTCTTATCTCTATGCAAGTGCGGAAGCAGCCAGCGACTTCAATTGCTTACAAGTCGAAGCGTTCCCACAAAGCAGGTACGATGTCATCGATGGTTTCCGTTGAATGCTTTCGGGGTAGCCCGTTAAATTATCACATGTCGGGGTGCACTGTTTCTTCTATCGCAAGGCTCTGTTCTAGATTCCTGCGTAAAAACAGTTAAAGGGTTGTTCGCTGGTCTCTATGCAGCTCGCGTCTTCAACAGCAGTTCTTTTCAGAAAAGTGAAGGCGGCTCTTTTCGAATATCGTGAGTAAAAGCTTCGTAGGTATGCGGGAAGTGAAAACCGTGCTAGGGCCGCTTGCATTGAATTCGAACACTGCATTGGATCTTTCTGAAAAAGAATAACAAACAAACAATCAAACTCGCGGAATGTTCCTAGGGAGTTGCCTATTTGATGGTAAGCGTAGAGCCGGTGCGGCCTTCCCTGAAACGTTGTTGTCGCGCGGAATAGACGTATTTCGCCTCTGTAGAGCTCGTCACCCTCTGTAGTTGCCCAGTGAAAGGCGCACCGAAACGCATCGAGTTTTCGCAAAGTCGTAACTTTCCTGCATTGCAGAATCTTCCATTACAGCTTTATATACTGATTTTATTCTACCGCCACGAAATATTCGAACGAACCCTTTTTACATGGATAGTTGACGCTGATTTTATACTAACGCTACGAAATATTCGAGCGAGACCTTTTTACAGCAGCAGTTGTTTATGTACCGTCAGTAAAACTATTTCCTATGGTTCAGCCCATGGTGTAAGAAAAATTGTTTCTTAAATCGTGGTTCAAACATATTGCAATTCTGGAAGCTTTGCGTTTGATTAAAGGACACGAAAGACAAAGAACGGGACCTGAGCTCGAGTAAATGGCCAATGCTTTAGAGGCGTCAGTCAGGTAAAAACCGATCGTTACTTGCAGTATGAAAAGTGACGCGGTAAGTACACCACTAACGTACTTTGCATACGTTTCGAGATGCATTTCTTGTTGATGTCGGGCGCACCTAGCAGGAAAAATGTGAAGAGAAATATTTGACCCGCGGCCTCCGAGATCGGAGCGAATCGCGGAGGCCACGTCCGACCTCTGATAGAGCAGTCAAGAACTGCGCTATGCGCGCAACGCGTTAGAACCCCCGGGGCGATTTCTTATATGCGAACCATTTCTTAGCGAACCATATCCAGCTTTTGTGGACACATCACAGCCAGCTCCCCTTGCGGCCCCGGCGCGAAGCTAGCGCGTTTTCAATGGAACTGGCGAGTTTTTAGAGGGTGAATGTTGAAAAACGCAGACCACAGAGCGCTTCTGGGAACATAACGCACGAGAGGACTGCAGCGATCATGTTGCAGTAAGCTTCAATTTTGTTCCCAGAGCAGTTAAAGTTTGTACAATGGGAGTCTATGGAAACGGCGAAAAATGTGGCCTGTTTTTTGAGACAAAAACGGTCACTGTCGTAAACCTAAGCAAGTTATGTTAATGGTCAGGAAATCACATGTAGTCCTGACAATCAGCTTTCGTTTGAAGCCATTCTCAACTTGCCGCAATTGGCATAACATTGTTCCCTAACGCGTTTTTTGAAGTGCGGTCGTTCAAATGTTTGTGGTAAATTGATAAACCCTTGCTTGCCACAGGCGACAAGGCGTCCACCGTGGCCGAGCGAGCTAATCGCTTAAGTTCAGGGCGCGGCGTAGCCGCGCCGTCATCGGTTCGATTCCTGGCGACGAATCAGCATTTTTTTTTCAGCCCGTCACTTAGTTCCACAGCTTCGCACAGGATGTCGCCGCCGAAACAAAAAATAGCTTTCGTTTCGGTTTCGGTTCTTGACTGTAATCTTGAGCTGACGTTTCTTTTTCTCTTTATTATACGACTTTTTTAGTGTATGTATAAACAGTCCACGCGTATCACATCGTTCTGTTCTACATTTGTAATTCTTATTTTATTCTTTTATAAAGATCCTAAGGAACAGAACGCCCGATCAAGTTATGGTGAACAAAGCTCTTTCGAACTTTTGTACGCCTATTGTGGTGGAAACTTATTTCTCTCTTCTCATGATGTCGTTACGACCTTCTCAGGTACCTAAAATTCCGAACTTAAAGGAAGCGAGCTAAGCTTACACAAGCGAGGCATAGTAATTAAATGGCAAAGTTAGACGTTTTTGCAGTTGCGTTTTAGTTTAGGGCTAACGCAAGTGTTTGTCGTAATCTTAACGAACGAAGGAGAATTTTTCGAGGGGTTCTTTTTTTTTGTTAGACACTACTAATGAAACCAACAGATAATTAAGCTAATCAAAGAATAGGAAAAATTATTTGTTCTTTTTCAAACAGCAGTGCAATGATTTCGCCCTAACTTAAATGAAATCAAAATCGCTATCTCGACAAGCACCAGCGGACAGCTCATATACCCTTCTATATGCTGCGCTCTCAACTCGAAGAGACTGTGCGAAATCCACTTTCCTACCTGGAGTGGCTTGTTCTCTGACAGCGCCATTTTGTAGAGTTACGTGAGACTGCATCTAGAAGAGTTAGCTGCCATCTTTGCTTCATTTGTTGCTATCGCACTCATTGCATCGTCCTTGCGGTGAAACTGGGATTTTTATTCATCTCTTGTCATATCTATCGCCCTACGGGAACAGAAAGAAACCAGCATGCCTTCTCCTTTAACATCACATAGCACTGTGCGCTGCATCGGATAGGTCCGTGCGATATGACGTGTGTGGATCAAAGCTTTCGGGAAGTCCAGGGACTGGTGCTCCCAGTTACAAAACGAAAATCCTGTGATTCAGCAGCTTTTCGCACGCACTCGCTGCCCACCTCAACGTACCGCAATAAGATGCCATTTTAAACATCTGTAAATGAATATGTGCGCAGCATGTACTGGTTGCGCAAGGATGGAACCGAAAGCGGAGCTAGCGTGCGACCTAGCTTCTTCTAAGGTTTTGCTAGTAATACCAAGCTATTGCTAGAGGTGCAAAGGTTTGGCTAGTATAGTAATATAGGATATGGCTAGGCTTGGATAATTTATTCTTCTCAGGTTTCGGTCGGTTCCCCAGACTACGCACTTGTTGCGTGGTTCTGAAGGGGAAATGTCGCGTCACTAGTAGTTACGTGATGGGATTTTAGTCACGTGAGAGAGAAAGTACATCTTTATTAGAGTCCAGTGCGAACGCTGAGGTTGCCCCGCGCCACCCGGTTGTTCCGAAGTTTTTGTCGCCAACACGTCACGTCAATAGTTACGTGACGTTACGGGATTTTAGTGTCGAGACTAATTACTTAACTTTACGTGATTTTTAGTCACGTGGCTAGTTGTTACGTGATTGTAGTCACATAAGTAGATGTGCGATGTTACGTGATTTCGGTCACGCGACAATTGCAGGCCTGGTGTACAAAAAATGGTAGTCGCAGGAAACAACAACCCATCATCAATATCACATATATTTTACGATCACGAGAAATTCACTTTTGTTGCTCGAAAGAGCAAGCGAAGCTGCACTCGTGCACTATTTATCACGTTTGGAAATTGTTTGGGCTTCTACGATTTTTTTCTAGAATTTTTTATATGCTTCATTTCCTCTATTCTTTTTTCTTTCCTGGTGAACAGCACATATATATTGCTGTAAGTTTGAAAATATAGTCAGTTTTAAGTTCAGCGCTGTGTGTGTTTTCCAATGTCGTCCTCGTTCTTTGCGCTGTGAAACATCGAATTATGGTCTACAGCGCATTTTTGCAAACAGAAAGCAGCTGTTTTCACTTTTGCATTACGTTCCTGCTCTTTGGAAGGTGGGGACACTTGCAAGGAGCGTTGCAAGGAGAGTTTGACCGTAGTATCTTTATAATAGCTATCGTATCACGGGCTAGCCGCCGCGCGCTGTGGCTGAATGGGTTGATCATCCGTGCTGGCTGTTTGCGCGCAATCGCTGGGGCCTTGGTTCGAATCCCAATGCGGTTTTTTCTTCTTTTTTTGTCTCTCTCAGAATTGCTTATGTTTGCCGCGGCGGTACAGCGGTTACGGTGCTCGGCTGTTGACCCAAAGGGCACAGGTTTGACGGCGGCTCCAGCATTTTTAAACAAGGCGAAAATGCTAGAGGCTCGTGTACTTGGTTTTAGATGCACATTACGAACCTGAAGTGGTCGAAATTTCCGCAGCCCTCCTCTACGGCACGCCTCATAAACATATTATGGTTTGGGCACGTAGGACTCCAGCAATTATTATTACTAGTACAACGCTGTTGAAGATTTAGTTGCTTGTTTTTTCGCTGGAGCATTGCAACCAAGGTATTTGCTGCAGTTTCGGTTTCGCTTTTGGAAATGGAGCAAGTAAACTTCTAATGTTTTATTTTTTATTACCACACAACCCATTACTTAATAACGAAGAAAAGGAACCCAGATTTTAGTTAACCTCAACCATAAGAAGGCAATACAAAACGAAACCAAGGGAAGCATGAGGGCAGCCATTTGTAAAATAATGAAGCTTTTACTCTACTATTAGAGACGACGCAGAAACGTAACCAGTAATAGTAGAACCAATGCAAAGCTTGTATTGTTGAATCGTCGCCTTTTTTATACGGGAGCAGCGTTCTCTGCTTCTGCAAGTAGTGCTGCTCTTTTGCATTACATTTACTTCCAGTCCGATAAAGAGCCATCCTGGCTAATTACGGACAGCTGCACAGTGACAGTGATGCTTTAGCAGGTCCATATGCACAATCTCATGCCTCGACATTGTTTTATTACAATAAGTCTCAAGCGACATGACGGCGTATATGAAGTACGAGGCTTGATAGACCACACGGTACGGGCCGTGGTACTTCTGAAGAAGTTTCGTAGACCGACCAGGGCCACCTAGGAGTCCAGACGCCAGGCCCGTAGCTAGGGGGTATGTCCTTAGGGCCGGCCTCCCCTCCCAAAAGTTTGACGGAGGCGGTGTTTTACCGACAAGAATAATGAGAATAGGTGTTTCTCTCAAACTGTCAAGGCCTTCCGCAAGTGCCCCCTCGCTGGCTGGCGCAGGCCGGCGGCGGGGACCGGTGCGCACGGAACAGACGGCGAAACGGTAGGCAAGCAGACTCGGAAGCGAGCGCGGCCGCGCGCGCCGTTGCCATAGCAACGACGGGGAGATGATCAACCGGCTGCTTTGCTGCTGGCTTGCGTTTCTTTTCTTGAATTCTTGGCACTCGCCACTTTCCTATGAAGAATGCTGTCTCACGCTCATAACGTGGATGTCATTTGTGACCTGGAAGTGCCGGGCGCGGCGTAATGCAATCGAGAGGCATGCAGGATATCAGGACTGTTTTTGTGAGGCGAAACGACACCCTTTCAACACGTTCTTTAGTGTACGCTGCTTTCCTGAAAAGCATAGGTAATTTCATTGGGAATATTAGCCGATTACACACTGCCTTTGTTGCCGCAACGCCACTTCACGCCGTTGAAAGAGTAATAAGAGGGAGTAACTAAGAGGGAAGTCCAGGCATGGACACATGGATGTTGTCTTTACTGGTGACTTTCCCTGAACAGGTACCCATGTTAGCAGCAATGTACAACAGCGAGAATGAAAACAGCGAGGAATAAGACTTCAGAACTAACTAGAGCTTTTCGCTTTATAGTTCGGCTTACCGATTCAATGAGCCAAGTATTCGACGCTCACTAGATTGCCATCCGCACTGTGTTCCCGAGCCAAGCCTAATTACGGTTCATCAAACTAATGAACAGATCAAGCTCGTCTTGCTTGTTCGCCTCAGGTTTACGACTAACGTGGCGGTAATGCACGATATATATATATATATATATATATATATATATATATATATATACATATATATATATATATATATATATATATATATATATATATATATATATATATATATATATATATATATATGTTGTCGCGACGTCAAGAGAGAGGTCGTAACGCACAGATCAAGAGAAGAACAGCAGGTCGGAGTTTTTTTAATACCGCGCGCAGCGAGCTCTTCTTCTTTCTTCCTTTCTATCTTCTGCACGCAGCGTATGCCCATTTGTGTTGTCGTCGTCTTTCTTATGGCATGCACGTGGCAATATATATATATATATATATATATATATATTAGGGGTGTGCGAATATTCGAAAGTTTCGAATATTCGTCGAATATTACATTAGAAATATTCGTATTCGATTCGAAAATCGCGTATTCGATAACTTCGAATATTCGAAAAATTCGAATATGCGATTCGATTATCATGCATAAAATAACTCGTCTTCCAGATTTTCTGTTGCGTTCGTATCGCTTAAAACGTTGCCGAGAGGAGCGATAAACATCGTAAGTACACGGAGGCACGATATCTGCCTGCGACGAGCGCCCCAATACGTATGGTTTATTGCTGGTGGATCTCCGACGTGCAGCGCTGTTGGCGGTCATGTAACCGTACATTTTCAGTATTATGCGGCCGTAACGTGCCGCACTACCACTCGTTCACTATGCGGGACCACTTCTGAAGAAAGACAGTGACCCACGTGACTGGTGGCGGACTGTAGGCACCTTCAGATATCCCAGTCTCGCAAAGCTTTGCCCTATGTAACTCCCTATACCAGCCACTTCTGTTCCAAGCGAGCGTGCCTTTTCAGTGGCAGGGGGGGGGGGTTGTCTCTGTTACAAGGGAGCGCCTGCTGCCTGATCATGTGGAGCAACTGATAACATGTATTCATTATTTTCATTGTGCCGTGATATTTGCTTGTGTTGTGATGTGCACTGTGCTAGCCTGGACATTGTGTTCTGGAGATAGCAGTGTATGTTGTGTTGCCAGTCTTTTTTTTTTTTCAAATAGCTACATGTTAAATAAGATATCGTTACTGTGGAGGCATTTTTCCTTTGATATTCGATTCGATATTCGAAGGTGGATATTCGTATTTGATTCGTATTCGAAAAAGTTGATATTCGCACACCCCTAGTATATATATATATATATATATATATATATATATATATATATATATATATATATATATATATATATATATATATATATATATATATATATATATATATATATATATATATATATATATTGTTACGTAAAATGACACGAGGCGTGACTATTACAAGTGTATTTGTACTGATGTGCACAGCATCGGTCAAGATGGAGGACAGCACCCACAGCAGACCGACAGGCCAGCCCTCTTTGTCGTCTTCCGTATGCAGAATGTCTGGCTCTTGATGGGTTAGCTACGTAGCATAACCCCCGGCGGTAAAAGCGCCGTCTCGGTGCACTTTAAACATGTTCTTCAGAAGGAGGGCGGTATTGTTTGAGCCGACTGACGTGCACTACGTCACTGGGCGTGTTTGCAGGCGGGTTAGTCTCCGAGACGGGAACGATCTCGTAGGTGACGTCCGTTACCTGGCGGACGATACGGTATGGACCCATGTAGCGGGATAACAACTTCTCGGCCAGGCCAACACGACGAACTGGGCACCACAGGAGAACGAGGGAACCAGGCGTGAAATGAACGGCGACATGCCTGCTGTCGTAGAGGGTCTTTGGGTTGCTTGTGAAGCCGACAGCCTAGAGCGGGCGATCTGACGCGCGTAATCTGCACGAGCGATAGCATCCCGTGCGTATTCGCTCGGCGGCGATGTAGTAGCCGGAAGTAGGGTGTCCAGTGGTAACGTCGGATCACGGCCATAGAGCATATAAAAAGGTGAGTAACCGGCGGTATCATGACGCGATGAATTGTAAGCGAAGGTCACGTGAGGTAGCGCCAGGTCCCAGTCATGGTGGTCAGATGAGACATACATGGACAGCATGTCCGTGAGAGTGCGATTTAGGCGCTCGGTGAGGCCATTTGTTTGGGGATGGTAGGAAGTAGTCAACTTGTGCTGCGTTGAGGATGAGCGTAAAAGATCGTCAATTACTCGTGACAAAAATGCGCGGCCACGATCGGTGAGCAGTTGACGAGGAGCGCCATGGTGTAGAATGACGTCGTGGAGCAAAAAGTCGGCAACGTCAGTAGCAGTGCTGGTGGGGAGCGCTCGAGTGATGGCGTACCTGGTCGCATGGTCTATAGCAACGGCGACCCACTTGTTGCCAGAGTTGGACTCAGGAAAAGGGCCGAGAAGGTCTACACCAACACGGAAGAAAGGTTCGGTAGGGATGGAGATCGGGTGGAGGAGTCCAGCAGCGGGTGCGGCAGGTCGCTTCCGACGTTGGCATTTATCGCGGGAGGCCACGTAACGTCGAACGGACCGGGCGAGACCGCGCCAAAAGAAGTGGCGCCGGACACGGTCGTACGTGCGAGATATGCCCAGGTGGCCGGCAGTGGGCTCGTCGTGAAGCTCATGCAGGACCGTTGAACGCAGATGTTTAGGCACGACGAGAAGTAACTCAGGGCCATCGGGCAGAACGCTACGACGGTAGAGCGTGCCATTCAAGAGGACGAACATGCGGAGTGACGCGTCGTTAGGGGCAGATTCGAGACGGCCAATGAGTGATCGCAAGGAAGCATCGCGACGTTGTTCGTCACCAATCTGAAGAAACTGAGACATGGACATGACGCTGGCGCTAGGCTCGATGACCGATTCGTCTGGCTGTTCAACAGGGTAACGGGACAAGCAATCGGCGTCCCGATGGAGGCGTCCAGACTTGTAGGCAACTGAGTAGGAGTACTCCTGAAGACGCAGCGCCCACCGACCAAGTCGTCCAGTAGGGTCCTTCAGTGAAGAAAGCCAACAGAGCGCGTGATGATCTGTCACGACACGGAATGGGCGGCCATACAAGTAAGGGCGGAATTTTGAAACCGCCCAGACAAGGGCAAGGCATTCTCGTTCTGTTATAGAGTAGTTGCGTTCAGACTTCGAGAGGAGCCGACTTGCGTACGCAATAACACGATCAGTGCCCCGCTGCGTTTGGGCCAATAATGCGCCGATGCCGTGACCACTAGCGTCTGTGCGCACTTCTGTAGGAGCATCGGGGTCAAAATGTGCAAGAATAGGTGATGTCGTTAGAGCGGTGATTAGGTGAGAAAAGGCGTCAGCTTGGAGAGGACCCCAACAAAACGGGACGTCTTGTTTGAGAAGGTCAGTGAGTGGGCGTGCGAGTGCCGCGAAGTTTTTCACGAAACGGCGAAAGTACGAGCACAGGCCCACGAAACAGCGAACATCATTAACAGAGCGAGGAACGGGGAAGTTCGTTACAGCGCGGACTTTGGCTGGGTCTGGTCGTACACCGGAAGCGTCAACGAGGTGGCCCAACACAGTAATTTGACGAAGACCGAAGTGGCACTTCGAGGAATTGAGCTGAAGGCCCGCTTGTCGGAATATTGATAGAATGGTCGAAAGGCGTTCAAGGTGTGTTGCGAAGGTGGGTGAGAAGATGATCACGTCGTCCAAGTAACACAAGCACGTCGACCATTTAAATCCTTGAAGCAGCGTGTCCATCATTCTCTCGAAGGTTGCTGGAGCGTTGCAAAGACCGAAGGGCATGACCTTGAATTGGTAAAGGCCGTCAGGGGTAACGAATGCGGTCTTCTCACGATCCATGTCGTCTACAGCAATTTGCCAGTAGCCAGATCGGAGGTCGAGAGATGAAAAGAAGGTGGCGCCATGGAGAAAGTCGAGTGCGTCGTCGATACGTGGAAGAGGATACACGTCTTTCTTGGTAATTTTGTTGAGGTGCCGATAATCAACGCAGAAACGCCAGGAGCCGTCTTTCGTCTTTACTAATACCACGGGGGAGGCCCAAGGGCTAGACGATGGCTCGATGATATCTTTCGCTAGCATTTTGGCCACTTCTTTTTGAATCACTGCTCGCTCTGATGCAGACACCCGGTAAGGCCGACGGTGGATGGGTGCAGAGTCACCGGTGTTAATTCGGTGAGTGACAATCTTAGTCTGGCCCAAGGGACGATCATGGATGTCGAAAATGTCACTATAGGAGGCCAAGACCTGAGAAAGAGCGTCGGCCTGATCAGGAGAAAGGTCTGATACAATCATGTTTCGAAAAATGGCGGCGTCAGAACCGGGCAACCGTGAGACTTCAGCTTGGTCCGGAGCAGTTACGGCGACAACGTTGAGCTGTGAGCTGTTATAGCTGTGAGTTGGGCGAGCGACATCTGGTAGGGCAACACTTGGGGGATGAGGCCGAAATTGAGGAGCGGAAGGAAGACGGAGTTATCCACTATGGTGTAGTGATGCAGAACTATCGGTAAATTGACTATCGATAGTATCGATAGTTTCTTTGAAACTATCGATAGTGTAAAGAAACTATCGATAGTACTACTATCGATAAACTATCGATAGTCGAATAGGTAGTACCATTGGTAATATTAGTAACGATATTACTGCCACGCGTGTTTATTGCTTTGTTTTGATGTATTCGGGTTTCACCCACAGACTGTTAGATGCGTTTGACGCAGCCCGCACCGCAATGTTTGGGAAGTTTCGCGATTGTTTGACATTTTAATGTTACGCGCCGGACGCGAATATTCAAGTTTATTCGAGAGCTTGCGCGAGCAATAGCGACAACACTGGAAGGTTTGATGACTGATGTATAAAAGATGAAGCCTTCCACCGATTGTCAGATTACTCGACGGCCGGCGACTGTTCTCGCCGCAATCAGTGCGCAGCCTGTATCGCTTGTATTCCGAGTTTTGATTCTGTGGGCACAACTTCGACCAAAAGAAGAGCTTCGTATTTCCCAGTCTTGCTGTAGCATTCTTCACCCTCACAGCCACGTGACAAACTATCCATAGTGGTGCCAATAACGAGGCTGTTGCTGGCTGGCCATATTACCAAAATATTTGCGATAGCCTACTATCAGCTTCGCTTAATTTATGAGGAAATTTTTATCGAGAGAAATTATTTGCGCAGTGAAAATGGCGGCATATGTCCATCAATAATATAATATTTAAAAGCAACCAGTTACATCTTACAATTAACAAACTTAGTTCTTGATATTTGTTTTATTTTGCAATCATCAAATACAATATAAAACTGAAGCCTCGCAGTTCCACCCCATGTAACGGCTTCCTTTCCGCTACAGCTTAATAGTTTGACTTTATGACCAGCGAAGCACTCTGGTGAAGAACCCAAGCACGTCGACTTTCTTGCCCTTCAGCCTGCTCCTCCGGCTCCACTATGTACCACGCGCGCGGGGAACCAGATTTATTCTGCAATGAGTTCGCGCTGTTGATTTTAAACTATCGATAGTACTTACTATCGATAGCACTATCGATAGTATCTTTTACCATCGATAGTTCGATAGTGACTCAGCTATCGATAGTATCGATAGTACCATCGATAGTTCTGCATCACTACTATGGTGGCGATGGTATGCGGCACAGTAATATTGCGCGTAAGTCGTGCGTCTGTTATAGGTGTAACGATGTAGTCGCCGTCGGGAACTGGAGGAGTCGATGACAAACAGACGTACGTCACTGCTCGAGGTGCAAGGCGAACAAAAGTGGTTGGGCTCAAGCGGCTGACGGGCTTTTCACAGTTATCGGCGAGAAGAGGAAGATCGAGGCTGACTGTACCAGAAGAACAGTCAATTAAGGCCGAGTGTGCCGAAAGGAAATCAAGGCCAAGTATGAGGTCATGAGGGCAACGAGCTAGAACGGCGAAAAGGACGACGGTGTGACGACCGGCAATGCTGACACGAGCAGTGCACATTCCGATTACTTCTACAGTACCGCCATCGGCAACACGTATTGCCTGTGTCGTGGACGGCGTCATAATCTTCTGCAAACGGCGGCGTAGAGGGGCGCTCATAATAGACAGGTGCGCGCCTGTGTCAACGAGGGCGGTCACAGGAACATTGTCGACTTTTACTTCAAGCAGGCTGTGGTGTGTGGGCAGCGTCAGTAGAGGATTTGTTGGCGTCGACGGTATTGCAGCTTCACCTCCATAAGCTGCAATATCTAGTTTTCCTGCTGCGAGCGTCCAGAGAAGGTCGGCGAGGGAAAGCGTCGAGGTTGCGGAGAGCGGGATTGGCGGCGTTGCGGCGACCGCGAGCGGGAGTAGCGGCGAACGGGCGAAGTAGCGTCATTGGTGAGAGGTTCGTGAGAGGACGAGTAGAAATTGGAGGGTGCAGCGGCTGAACGTGTAGAAGTGGTAGGGCGCATGTAGGTAGGGTAGGTCTGGCGTGGTGGGTTTGACCAGCGGCGACGGCAATAGCGAGAAACGTGCCCTGGCTGGTGACAGGAAAAGCAGATAGGCTGGTCATCGGGTATTCGCCATTCCGTAGGGTTGCGGAAGGGCACTGTAGGAGAGGATCGGCGAGCGTTGCCTGGGGATTAAGGCCGTACTGCAGGGCGAGTCAGGGGACATGCTGAAGGAAGGCCGAGGTTTGCAAACTCCTGCCTGACCACAGCTTGAATGAAGGCCACCGATGGCTGTGAAGGGTCAGTGGTGTGTGCTGTAAAAACGGGTGGTTGAATGGGAGCAGGACAGGCAGCTTCGATCTCCCGACGAACAATGCGTGTGACATTGTCATAGGTGGGCGGCTGGGGAGCGGCTTCACAAGATGAGGTTGCGGCCGTGTTGGGAAGCCGCGTAAATCTCTGAGTTATACGGCGGTTCTTGGCTTGTTCAAACCGTCGGCACTCTTTGATGATGGAGCCGACGGTGGCAACGTTGGTATAAACAATCAGGTTGAAGGCATCGTCTGCGATACCTTTCAGCACATGCGATACCTACTCCGACTCAGGCATGTGCTCATCAACCTGGCGACAAAGGGCGATGACGTCGTGAATGTACGCGACGTACGATTCCGTAGAGGTCTGTGCTCGAGTTGCCAGTTGATTCCGCGCAGCCATCTGTCGTCCAGCGGTGTTGCCAAAAAGGTCGCGGATCTTCTCTTTGAAGGATTCCCAGCTCGTAATGTCAGATTCGTGCGTCTCGAACCACACCCGCGGTGGGCCATCAAGGTAGAAAAGTACGTTGGCGAGCATAAGGGTCGGGTCCCACCTATAGCTGGCACTGATGCGTTCATACAGGTTGATCCATTTGTCAATGTCAACGCCATCCTGTCCGGAGAATACGCCAGGGTCACGAGCAGGAGGTAGGACTACGTAGGTCGAAGCCACGGGAGGGGCAGGCGGTGACGACGATGTTCCGTCAACTTGTGACATGGTCGGACCCGCGATGATACGGCCGTTGCGGAGCTTCGTGATGGGTACAGGGAACAACTAGCGCCTCCACCACAAAGATGTTACGTAAAATGACACGAGGCGTGACTATTTACAAGTGTATTTGCACTGATGTGCACAGCATCGGTCAAGATGGAGGACAGCACCCACAGCAGACCGACAGGCCAGTCCTCTTTGTCGTCTTCTGTATGCAGAATGTCTGGCTCTTGATGGGTTAGCTACGTAGCAATATAATATGTGTGATGTGTGTGTGTGTGTGTGTCGAGAATGCCTTGCGGGTAGCAATCACTAAAAAAAGAAAAGTTGCCTTTACTAACGTTTCAGCCGTGACACCGCCTACGTAGGTCAGTGTCTTGCGAAGTCCATGCCACAGCCCAAACGTTATGGAATGCATTTTTTCCGGTTTTTGATGTGTGCTACCTGGAAGTTCATTCATTGTAGAAAGCGTCGCGCGCATGCGCCGTTGCTCGACATGCGTTCCCTAGTAGTCGCGAAGGCAACACCACCTCTCACCGTCAACTCCTTTTACTCTTTTATAAGCACAGAATAAATCGAGAATGCCTAATAACGTGCGTATTAATTTTAAACGCATTTTTTTCTTTAGTAAATAGCAGCGGACTGCGTACAGCATTCTGCACATCTCATTCGTGCACTATGAAGGTGTGGGATGACGTGAGGCGTTCACTTTCCCACATATTTCATTGCTGCTTGCTCTCCGATGTACAACCACAGCCGCTGTCGTTCTTGCGGGCGTCTTCTTCTCACGCGCTAGGCTCGAACTTGCGGAGCACCTGAAGCGCAACTTCGTCGTCTTCTCTCGCGTTGACGGCTCGCCATAGCCCCCCCCCCCCCTCTAGCGAGGTAGCCAGTGCGCGAAGGAGCGAACCTTATGAGTAGCTGGTAGTTGCTACTGTTGCGAAGCGCGTTCGTCTGGTGTTGGAGGATAGCTTGTCGTCTGCGAGGACGGCGTCGGTGTCGAGGAAGGCCGGCTTAATGCGGTCAATGGAGACACTGTCCTCGCGTCCATTAAGCAGCAGGATATAATGCTTGGGGCAACGCTTGATGACTCTAAAGGGTCCGTCATAAGGCGGTTGTAGTGGTGGTCTGATAGCATCGTGCCGTACGAAGACGTGTGTGCAATCCCGCAGTGCACGACTGATGAAACTTGGGCGTGAGTGTTGACGTGGTGGGATAGGAGACACGTCTTTCATGGCGTTCCTGATGCGACTGGCATAATCAGAGACGTCCATTGGTGGTACCGGAGACACGTCGAAAAACTGGCCAGGAAGCCTTAAGGTCGTGCCAAAAACGAGCTCAGCTGAGGAGCAAGAAGCGTCGGTGCGTATCGTTCTGCGAAGGGTGAGGAGGACGAGTGGCAGTCGCTCCGTCCAGGGTATCAACGATCGTGAGTCCATGAGCGAGGCTTTGAGTTGGCGGTGAAACCGCTCAACCATGCCATTCGACATAGGGTGGTAGGCTGTCGTCTTGATGTGGTTGACACCAAGCATGCGGGACAAAGTCCGGAAGAGCGCGGAGTCAAATTGACGACCTCGATCCGTTGTGATGGTCTTGGCAACTCCATAGCGGCTTATCCACACGGTGATGAGTCCGTGGGCAACTGACTCTGCGGTGATGTTGGTGGGCGGTGTGCCTCAGGCCACCGCGTGAACCGGTCTACGCACGTTAATATATACCGGCTGTTTTCCGATGGGGGCAAAGGGCCTACGAGGTCCAGGTGCACGTGACTGAACCGCGAGTCCGGAGGTGTGAAGGTACCCTGTGGGCTGACTGTGTGACGCTGGACTTTGGTTTGCTGGCACTTCAGACAAGCACGTGTCCAGCGGCGGACGTCGATGTTCATACGTGGCCATATATATCGCGCTGTGATGAGGCGTTGAGTCGCACGTATGCCGGGGTGCGACAAGGAATGCAAGGCGTCAAAGATACTGCGGCGAAATGGCGCTGGAACGTACGGGCGAGGACAACCCGTAGACATGTCACAAACGAGGGGAATCACGCAGCCTGGAAGTTGGACATCTTCGAACTTGAGGGAGTTCTCTTGGCGTCGGAGAACCTGAAGTTCGCTGTCCTCCTGTTGTGCAGGAGCCATGGCTGCAAAGTCGACTGGCGGGCGCTCATCCAACGTTGCGTGATCTACGCGGATTATGCGCCAGCCCACGGGGGTTGTCTTT
>NC_051178.1:148434773-148476026 GCF_013339695.2 Rhipicephalus sanguineus | reverse complement strand
TTACGAGCTGAGAAAAACAATAATTGTAGCGGCGCGAAACCATGATGCGAGGAGGCGAGTTTCAAACCCTTGCCACTCGCCCCGTGGTAGCCTTAGCAAGCCAAATCCCTTCCCAGCCCTCTTCACTTGACACATACGCACGAACACGTCATGCGCATGCATGGTCACGTGCGCATGACGTGCCCGAACCAGCCCGAGCACGCGAGCGGCGTTGCACGGCCGCTACCTTTTAGGGGCGAAGCTCCTTATAGCGGCACCCGTTCGTCCCTCGTAGCGTAGTATGTAACCAGTCTTACGCTTGCCGGTGGGAGATTTTTCCTGTGCTTTGTTCAACAATAAAAAATTCGCAGCGTTAGCTAAAAGCCGACTTCTTCTGTCTCTCATTCCCATTAGCAGCCATTCTTTATCTCCAAGGTAGTGCCTGGTGAGATTTCTCCTGTGCGTGATTAAACAATAAAAATTTTGTTCAAAACGCCGTTGATTGATGAAATAAACCAACAAAAGACGCCAGATGTTTTGTAAAAGCAAAACGAAAGAACGCCAGATGTTTCTAAAGCAAAACGAAAAGACGCCAGCTGCTTAACGAAAGACGCCAGATGTTTTCTAAGCAACGGTTTTCTAAACAATGAAAATTCACAGCGTACATGTAAAATTAAAGTGCGCTGCAAGTCGTCATAACTCATCGAGCCTTTAGTATAAACGCGCCCGATCTCACGTCGGTGATGATGTACTGGGCAGAATTCACGGAAGATTCACGGTTTACCGATGAACCTCAGCAGCTTCGCCCACTCATCATCATTCACTCCGTGGATATGCTGTGATTTTTTTTTTTATGTAGCGTCCGTGGGCGTTTTGTCCGCGTTCTCTGTGGTGTACTGCCTGTTTCTGCGCGATGGGCATGAAAGGTGAGACATTTGTACGGGCACGAGAGTGGCGGTATCATGAGCCAGTGCCGCATTAACGTTTACTTGGACGCGGTAGAATAAATGAGCATAATGAGCGCTCGAACGCGCCAGAACATTACTTTCGTTTCCAGGGCTGGCGTCTGCTCGATGCGCTAACCGCGGAGACATGAACGCATGGGAAAGGGAGGCACATTAGCCCCGCATCTCACTGCAGTACACGAAAAAAAATGAAAAAGACGCACACATTCCTTTTGTGTGTCTCATTATTTCTCTCAAGTTTTATTAATCTATTCAAGCAACAAATTACACAAACTACACATGTCGTGTCAAATAATTATCGCAGTGTCACGTGCTGCTGTTGGCGACGTCACAGCACAGTCATCTACGTGGAGGAGCGACGTCACAGCACTACCATCTACGCAGGGCCATTTTCTCATGTACGTCATCCCCTCATTCTCTAAAGCGCGCGCCCGCGAGAGGAAGGGCAAGCAGCGTTCACCTTGAAATTTCACCGTTTTCGGCGGCGCGTAGCGTTGCAAATTTTGGCAGACGTGATCGTGGACGCCCAATGTATGCATTGCGCTCTTTAGCTCAAAATTGCCAAACCTGGTAGCGCTGCTAAAGGCCACGGCAGGGGGATGGCCATGGAGACGGCCACGGTGCGGTGGCGCCATCTAGATTTGATTGAACAAACCATCTGCGGAAAATCGTCTATAGCTACCGATAGATCAGTTAATATTACTTATCGAAGGCACCGCATCTTGATGCGATGGGCTGAAGCAACACAGCCTAGACAGTCTCGGTGGTGTTGGCTGAAGAGGCCACCGTTCTCTGTTTCGCGCACTCGCCTCGCTGCTATCGAGAGAAAGGCAGCGGAAAATGAAGAAGGAATGCGCTTAGTGTAGCGGAAACGACGCTACAGCTGACGGTGAGGGTGGCTTCCTTCGCCGAAAATTGGCTTCCAGCGATTGCGACTTAGATATTAGCCTGTAGAAAATGCCTTTATCCATGGCATTGGCTTGCGCTGTGTGGACTTCTTAACGACGTTGCGAAAGTCCACGTATAAGCACTATGTCTCAGGAAAGCACTAATTGGTTAGAAGCGAGGAGACCTAAAGATAGTCTGCGCAACCACCGCTCAGTGAATGAATGAATGAAAAACTTTATTGGTGCAAAGAAATTCTCCCGGCGAAGGTGGAGCCCTCAGTCCAGGGCCCCTGTGGCCTTTGCCATCTTGCGCGCTCTGTCGATCAGCTTGAGCTGTTCTTCAGGCTTCGAGCAGGACAGCGCAGCCTCCCACTGCTCCGGTGTTGGTGTGTTGTTTATTGGCACATCCTTTGAGTGTTGGCAGGCCCATGTAACATGATAAAGTGTTGCATGTTCCCCGCATAGCGGGCATTTGTTGTCGTATGTAGTCGGATAGATTTGTTAAGTAGGCTGAGATTTGGGTATGTATTAGTCTGCAGCTGTCTCCAGGCAACCGACTGCTCTTTACTGAGGTCTTTGTGGGGAGGAGGGTAAATCCTCCTCAGGGCTCTTTGATGTTCTAGAATTGCCCCATAGCGTCTAGTGACTGTGTTTGGTTCCCCGTCGTTGTGCGCCCCCCGGTTGGCGTATGCTCGGGCGTTGGCGTCAGCACGCTGGTTCCCAGTCACAGTTTCATGGCCTGGTGTCCACGTAATGGAGCAGCACGAGAAGGTGATTTTTCTCGCCTTGAGTATGCGGATGGCAGCAGTGGATACGCGCCCGCTGCTGTATCGTCTGCACGCTTCTTGCGAGTCCGTAACTATTTCCGCAGTGGATTCTTTGCCCTGGTGCGTGATGGCGAGAGCGATCGCTACTTCCTCAGCCTCGAGGATGTTATTGCTTTTGATCGAAGCGCTATTGACTTCCCTAAGCTGGTGATCAACAACGCTCACTACCGCCCCGGAGTGTTCTCTGTATGTGGTTGCGTCAACGTACAGTACATCTGTTCTCCCTGTGAAATTTCTTTCGTGTGCTTCTGATCTTGCCTTTCTTCTGGCCTTATGTATTTTCGGATGCATGTTTCTAGGTAATGGGCTGACCTCAATGATCTGGCGAATGTCCTTCGGTATACTCTCTGTATTGTTAATTTCTCGGCAAGCATCCCTCATGCCCAGTATCTGCAGCGTGTACCTGCCCGTTGGAGTCAGCATGAGTCTCATTTTCTGCGCAAGCAGGTGCGCCTCGATGTGTTCTTGAACTGTGTTGTTTATGCCCAGTTTAAGGAATTTTTCCGTCGAGGTGTTGACTGGTAGTCCGAGGGCGCATTTGTAGGCTTTCCTAAGGATTGCCTCTAATTGTTCCTTTTCCTGTTGGAGCGGTGTTTGGTAGGGTGCACTGTATACAATCCTACTGACCACGAGAGCCTGTACAAGCCTACACGTGTCCTCCTCCTTCATACCTCGTCTTCTGTTCGAGATTCTGGCGATCATCCTCGTAATCTGCGCTGTGGTGTTTGAGAGCTGTCTGATGGTGTGGTCTATACGGCAGTTACTTTGTATCCACATGCCTAGGATCTTAATTTGGGATACTTCCGGAATCTTCTTCCCCCCTATGTAGATGTCTATGGAGTTTTGCAGATTGTATCCTCTTCTGTAGACTCTGAGAACCTCGGATTTCTCCGGGGAGCAGTCAAGTCCGCATTGTCGGATGTAGTCGTGGACCGTATCTGCGGCGCGTTGCAGAAGGTCTTGTTTTTGTCCTAAGGATCCCCTTGTTACCCAGATTGTCACATCGTCTGCGTAGATGGCATGTCTGAGTCCTTCAATTTTTTCGAGGTGCCGTGCTAAGCCGATCATAACGACGTTAAAAAGCATAGGGGATATCACAGAGCCTTGTGGTGTTCCCTTTTTGGGCGTGTTGAACGTGTCAGTCCGGATGCCTCCTATACCAATCGTGGCGGTTCTGTTACTGAGGAAAGCTTTGACGTAGTTGTGTATTCTTTGTCCGCAACTTAACTTGCTGAGCCCCTCTAGCACAGCCTTGTGACTGACATTGTCAAAGGCTGCCTTAAGATCAAGCGCGAGCAATATGTTTTCGCCGTACTTTGGGACGGCAGTAAGCACCTCCTCCTTGATTTGCAGGAGGATGTCTTGTGTTGAGAGGCCTTTTCGGAATCCAAACATGGTGTGCGGCATGAGTTTGTTATCCTCCAGGTGGGTCTCCAACCTCTGAAGCACAATTCTCTCGTACACTTTTCCCAAGCATGAGGTCAGTGAAATGGGTCTCAGGTTTTCCATGCTAGGAGTCTTTCCTGATTTCGGAATCATCACTATTTCCGCATGTTTCCAGTCGTTCGGGATGGTACCCTGTTCCCAGTGTTCGTTGACGAATTCCGTAAACCTTTGATAGAGTTTTCGTCCAGGTTCCTTATCATGGCGTTGGTGATGCCATCTCTGCCTGGCGTGGTGTTCTTTGTCGCCGACATCATAGCATGTCTGACTTCTTCTGTGGTAATGGGTTCGTCTAGAGCGGGATTCGCTTCGCCAGTGTATGCCAAGCTGCAGTCGGTATCCGCTGCATCGCCAATATAGCGCAGCTTGAGGTTTTCTAGCATTTCCCGGTTTGTGCCCTGAAATTGGTGCGCGATCCTTTGGGTCGTCTTACGGGTTTCGGTCTTGGTCTTGGTTGGGTCTATGAGAGCCCTTAGCAAGGCCCATGTCTTTTTCCAACCTAGTGTACCCTGTAGCTCGTTGCATTTTTGGTCCCAGTTGCGCCTTGAGAGCTCCGTCGCATACTCTTCGGCTTCCTTGGTGACCGCGGCGATTTTAAGTCGGAGTTTCCTGTTGTGTTTCTGCCGCTTCCATCTTCTTAATAGGCCCCGGCGGGCATCCCAGAGGCGTAGAAGATGCTTATCCACCTCGGGTGTGTTTGTGGTAAGCGCAACCTCTCGGGTTAGCCTTTGCCAGTCCGCCTTGATTCCTGCGACCCAGCTCCTAATGTCCGCAATCTCTGTGTCTTCGGACTCCGCCCTAGTTTTTCTAAAGGCTTCCCAGTCTGTAAGTCTAGCCAAGCCATGTCTTTCTTGATCGGGAGCGTTTCGATCTGGATGCGCAAAATGCAGTGGTCACTGCCAAGCGTTTCACCGTCGTTTTCCCATCGTGCCTCCCTGACCCCTTTAACAAACGCCAAGTCCGGGCACGAATCTCGGTTGATACTATTCCCCACTCGCGTTGGTTGGGTGTGGTCAGTAATGAGGCTTAGTCTTCTGCGATCAGCTTCTCTGGCTAGAGCCTTGCCTTTCGGAGTTTCCCTGTCATAACCCCAGCTTTTGTGCCAGGCATTAAAGTCTCCCAGTATGACAAGACCCTGCTTGCCTGCTGCTTGTTCTGCCTTGCTCAGCAGGTAGCTGAAGTTGGCTTTCCGCTGGCTGGGCGGGCTGTATATGTTAAGGAGAAAGATGCTTTCTTGGGTTCTTTTTTGTGTAATGATTTCAATGAGGATGTGATCAATGTCCGTTACGTCGATGTCATGTCTGATTGCAGTGACCGCTTTGGCAACCAGCGTAGCGACCTTACTTTGACCGAGCCCCTCATAGACCGAGTAGCCCGTGAGTGTCGGTGAGCAGCCGATTTCCTGGAGAGCGATTATGTCTGGTGGAGTTGTGCAATTAGTGATGTGTTGATTAAGAAGCCCCTGCTTTCTGCGGATCCCACGACAGTTCCACTGCCATATTTCCAGGGTTTCTAACCTGACCGAGTATTTACGGCTGCTCGCCATACTCAACTGATGGCCTACTATAGGGTTTGCCTCTAGATTTCATGCCCGTCAATTGCACTAGTCGTTCTCTGTCCTTGCGCGCCTCATCCTGGATGTTGGAGATGAGGTTGCTTAGATTCGCTAGCGCATTGTTCATGGCAGCCATGGTAGTTGTGAATTCCTGCCGCCCTACGTTAGCTGACATAGTGGCGTCTGTTTGGGGGTTTGTGTTAGTCTGTCCTGTTCTCAAGGCCTTCAGCTCATCTATGAGATCGTTCAGTTTCTGTCTAAGCTCGGCATTTTCTGCCCTGAGTGTCTGAATAGTCTGCCTTAGCTCTTTAACTTCGTCGTTAGGCTGCGCATTACCATTGTTACCTGTTTGTGTGTTCGTGTTCTTTGGAGCAGCGGAAGAGGCAGAGAAAAGAGGCGCTTTCCTGCTCACCGTACTGTCGTCTTCCTTCTTGGTTATGGGCTTCTTCTGCTGATTCTTTTTGGTTTCTGGAACCTGTCTGGTCCTGGACGCTGATCGCGAACTTGTCCTCGGTCTTGATGCCGATCTGGACCTGGATGTAGAACTGCAGTCCCTGCTGAACCAGCGTTTCCGGGTCCGTCCGCGTCCGTCGGTGCCTCGGGCTCCGGCGTCTGTCTGCTCTTTTGTTCTCGCCCGTGGGCTCCTCGGTTTCCTGAGGCGTTCCTTGCACTCCTTTGCCCGCGTGGGGTGCGCTTCCTTGCATAGCGCACACCGGGGCTCGCAGGTGTGTCCGTCCTCAATGACTGGCTCGGTGCAATTCGAGCAGACAACGGCGTCAGGTGTCGGGCATACGTCTGCCCTATGCCCACGCTTGAAGCATATATAGCAAACTTGCCGCGATGATCGATAGAGGAAGCAACGTGTCTCGCCGCCGTAGTAGTAAACATAGCGGGGGACGATCTTGCCCTCGAAGGTAATGAGTGCACTTTGGGATTTCCCAAGCATTCTTGCATAAAGTATTTTGACTCCTTGGGTACGTACGCGAAGATGGGCTAGTAATTCGGTTGGCGTGGTCCCGGCGTCCAGTCCGTGAATCACACCCTTGCACGAGTTGTCCGGCGCTGCAACGTAAGCCGTCACTGCATAGTCTTTTGCACCAAAACGTAGACTTGGAACGCTCTGGACAACGTTGGCAGTCTCCATGCTTGGCGTGCTGATTATGGCAATATTAGATCCGTTGCGCAACCGTATAAGAAAGTTGCCTTCGTTGCAGATGTCTGGGTTACCACATGCTTTGGTTATAGCGCGCGCCATCTGATGCGTGCTCAGTTGACTGATGTTGAGCCCATCCCTCGGTCTAATGATGACCTTGAAATCTGTTTTCGGCAGTGAAGGTAGCTTTTCTTTCCGAAGAGGAATCCCCTTCTGTTTGGGTTTGTTCGACGCTGATTTGTCCACCGCTTCGGCCCCGGTCTCCGGAACGGCAATCAGCCTTGAGTTGTGGTATGTTGCAGTGAACCATCCCCCGTTGTCAAGGGTTTTCGGTTGCGAGACGCCCGTAGCATTTTCTCCGCCTTGATGATTCTCTTCGATCGAAGTCGTGGCTCTGGTCGACGCAGCCGCGTCGTCATCAGCCATCCTCGCGCGTTCCGTAGAAGCTCGAGCAGCGTTCCGCCGGGCCGACGGCCCGACGCCGCCTCGGCTTATAGAGCAGCGTTCTTCTCCTCGTCGGATCTTCAAACAAGCACACTATCGGTAAATCTGGACTTACGGTTAAAAACCGGTTATCCAGCGATTGTGCTTGATTAGTAGAAGACGATGGAGTACTTCATTTGCGGTGGCGGTGAAGTTTTCCGGGTAAGATGAAGGTTTGAAGCAGGAGCTCATGTGAAGCACGTTCGCTCCGTCCGGCCCCCTAGCGTCGTTTTTCCACCGCTCAGTGAAAAGAGATGCAAGTCTCAGCCAAACTGCGAAATGGATGATGAGAATTATATATATTAGTGCATTAAGCATAATAAGACGAGTATTGTTCAATATTAGGTCTTACCGAGTCCCGCGGCTTCTAAAGAAACCGAAAGCATTTTCGTCAAAGGGAAAGCGATGAGAAACTTGCAAGAAAATTAGAAACATGTAGAAATTGCCTCCGTGTCCCACTGGCGAAAGGTAGCCTACCAGCGGAAACGTTTGACAATATATTACAGGCGTCTCCACGTACGTCGAGTTTTCTCGCTTGCGTTATATAATTTTTACGGCCCTGCAGTCATACCTGATTGTTAACGATTTCGTATGTTTATAATTTGCTTGCTTATAATCATGATATTGCCAGAGGACACGTTCCTCTCTTTCCTCCGGCAGTGCCACATATGTGAGGCAACATAAAGTAGAGGTGCCTGTTCTTCAGCCTCTCGTGATCTCTCGCATACGCGCGCGCATCACGTGCTTGCACTTATCCCCGTGCTTATCAGTGCACATTAGACCACATACTTTCATGCCCCCTTGACGAAGATGCACATTCCCGACAGTATCGGCCGCACATGCATTTTGTTTATACCACGTCGTGTCCGCGTTACCCTCTCTCATCCTACTCCTTCTCTTCCTCCTTCGTGGTTGCCTTACTCAGTTAATTGCCCTTTGTTTTACAGCGAGGCTGTGTTATCCTACCCTGCGTCGTCGTCATCGTTGTCGCAGTAATAGTAGTAGTAGTAATAGTAGTAGCAGCAGCATCAATAGTAGCAGTAGTAATAATTGTTGGGGTTTAACGTCCCAAAACCACGATATGATTACGAGAGATGCCGTAGTGGAGGTCTCTGGCAATTTCGACCACCTGGGGTTCTTTAGCGCGCACCTAAATCGAAGTACACGGGTCTCAAGCATTTTCGCCCCCCTCGAAAATGCGGCCGCCGCGACCAGGATTCGATCCCGCGACCTGTGGGTCAGCAGTCGAGCACCATAACCACTACACCACCGCGGTGAGTAGTAGTAGTAGTAGTTGTTGTTGTAGGTGGCGTCACGCAGGTGACGTGACCGGGGGGGGGGGGGGGGGGGAGGATGATGACTTTTTTGCACCGAAAGTCGTCGTCATCATCATCATCATTACAGCTTCGCTGCGCGACGGTTTTTACGGCGTGGAGCGGGCTGAATTTTGCTGCTTTGATGTTTCACCGCACTGCACCAAAGAAAAAAGCAATCATTGCCACTGTAAAGCGAATAATTGCACTTCAGTTTAATAGAATGTCAATTTTGGGGAAACCTTTTCCGTGTTCTACTCCCCTCCCTTCTTGTGGACCCGCTGAGAAGGCGAGGAGATTAAGCACGAGAGGGAGGAGGAGTAGCGGCAATGAGGTGCTGACCAGTGGCGATGAAGTGCGGACTGTAGGAGAAACAAGCGGTTTGAATCCGAGGCGGCGTAACGGCTGCTGCTGGATCGACGAGGTAAATCAATGGGCGGGTCGATAAGCGTTTACCGCTGCAATTAGGAAATTCAGCCACGCGCAAAATGAGAGGAGGGGGGGGGGGGTCGAGGAGAAGAGGTTCTTGATGGAAAAAGGAAAATAGAAAGGTGGGGGAGTGACACAGTAACTGTCTCTCAGTCGAGGACACCACAACCGCGTCACTTTAGGGGAAGGGGGGTAAAAGGGAAGGAGGAGAAGATGGTGGGAGGAAAGGGAAGGTCACAACAGGTAGAGGGCTGGGGGCAGAGGAAGCGGGGAGATCCGTCGTCGTCGTTGCTGGTCAGGCGCTAAGCACGGCCTAGAGGCGGTCTGCGAGTTGCGCGGCATCAATGTACTCGAGCACCGCGCGTAGGGCACCGCGAACACGGTCCATGGCTCCGGCCGGGTGCAGCACATCGTTCATGGTCGCGCAGGGTAACCCTTGCCTCCTGAAGGCGCGCGCGAGGTGCTCCCGTTGCGGAGCCAGAGCGGTACAGGAGATGAGGAGATGCTGGAGTGTTGTTGTTGTAGTGGTTCTGGGGGGGGGGGGCGGGGGGGGGGGGGGGAAGACGCTAATTTCTGCAGCCCTTGAGGGAGCACGGCGCAGCGTCTCCTCACCGCAGTCGCCGCATAGGGGTGAGGGAGCACCGCGAAGGCGGTGTCGGCGGGGCGACTGGTGGCGCACTCGAGGGGGCAAGAGAGCAAACTTCCTGTGTATATATACACCA
Organism: Rhipicephalus sanguineus; assembly: GCF_013339695.2. Taxonomy (NCBI): domain Eukaryota; kingdom Metazoa; phylum Arthropoda; class Arachnida; order Ixodida; family Ixodidae; genus Rhipicephalus; species Rhipicephalus sanguineus. The sequence goes on along the minus strand of NC_051178.1, from coordinate 148,466,270 downwards.
TGCGCACAGTGATCAAGAAAGTAAAAAAAAACGGCTGGGGGGTGAGTAGTGCGTTATCCGGATTTGCGCGCGATAACTTAATAGCAGGTTCGGAGGAAGGCAGGGAGAGAGAAAGGGGATTGCAAATCGAAACGTCAGTATATCGAACGCTAGCAGAGACGAATACGAGGAGGCGTTTTCGTCGTCGTTCGATCGGTTTGTGTTTGTAAAAGCGTCGATGATAGTTCAAGCAGGGAAGGGATATGCGACAATGCCAGTACCAAAGCAAACTAAGGCTCCAATGCGTTCCGCTTTTGATGGAAATGTTGAAGCGGGCATACATTATTCAGTGGAACGAAGATAAAAGATTCTTCGTTCGTCTGCGGCATGTTCGTTTTTACAGCAAGATGCGCTCGCAGATGGGTGCGCGTGCAGAGAGCTGTCCGGGTCTCCTAGTCAGCGGTCAGTTAGTTTCTGCCATGCTTTAACTAGCCAAGTATTCGATGAAGGGCTAACCTTCGCGGCCTCGTTAATCACGTCAGTTGCTAAGCTACCGGAATTGTCATGCAGACTCCGGACCGTTCAGTCGGATCGCTCAATTCATCGATCAGTCAACAGAGTGGGCGCGTGTACGTTTTTCGATACAAAAGAAAAATGAATTAAGATATCGGTTCGGGCTACTCTACTTTTTCGTTTACTTCTTTCTGACAAAGGGCGTATGTTTTAGTTCATTTATTAAGTTTAGTCATTCACTGTGCATTGAAGAAGAGGCAACCGTGATTTTTTTTTCTCGCCTTTCAAGTCGATGTTATTTCCTTCTTTACTTGGCCGCAACATTTCACTTTACTGGAAAGTGAATCATATGGGGCAAGTCGTCCCCAGCATTGCTAAACAGTGCGAAGCAATCTGCAGACAACAGACTACTGTGATATCCGCCCTTGATCTACCCTCCACGTCTTTCCCAGCGTAATATCTTCGAGGCGTGCACCAAAAAGCAGTGGAGAGATTGTATTTACAGACTGATTTAATTATCCTCATTTTACGGCTTTTATGGCAGAGAGTTAAGATTAAGTAGGTTCAGAGACTACCTGTGTATTTGCCAACGCAATCACGTACGCTTTCTGTGTATAACACGTATGGTTGTTTTTATGCCAAGACACAACATAACATTACGTAGCTTTAAAAAAAATGCTTTATACACTCTGTGACAATGCAGTGCTTCCTGACTGCTGGTATCTCCACTCATTAGAATGTTTCTTGTGCTATATGATAGCCCTATATAGAGGTCGGTTTAATTTTATTGATTTGTCACTGACCTCATTGTTGAGGTTGATGCTATTCGTTTTAGATAACCCCTTTCTGAAAGCGTGCCTGTTCTCTGGATTGAATGAAATCAAGTGTTAATAACATTTACGCCTTTCATCTGTCTTCGGTGTCATTCCGCCTTTCCTGCGAAGGCAGCATACAGCGCGGAAAAGACTAGGATGCAAGCAGCACATAAGTTGTGCCACAGCGCTCGTTTAACGCTTCTTGTGTTCTTGTACCACACTTGCAAAGATTTTCCTTCGTAAGCACACTTTGCCATTGGCTGCCCGCCTTCGGTAATTATATGTCTAGCATCGCCATAGGCTGAAAATTTCTCTTTCGAACAATTACATGGCGCAAGACCTCTTTTATAGACAACGGACCCCTGTCTGTGCAGCGTCGCTTTCTTTGTCAAACCGACCGGTCCATCAACTCTGCGCTTCTCGTCGTACTCACTTTTTTTTTTTTTTTCGAGCGCAAATACTAGAGCTCCAGTTTAGGCCCAACTCTCTGCCTTTGTCAATATGAGTTTCCCCTCCCTTTCTTTTCGTTTTGATGCCCACAGAATATGATGACAGTGAACTGAATATATTCATTGGGCGCATATCTTCTTAGCGCACCGGCTCTGATTATGTAATCAATCAGTCCTGTATTTTTGATGGCTTCATTGTGTCGCTGTATACGGCGCAAAGTCAAACGGAGAGCCCGCCCTGCTCAAGAAGAAAATTACCCGCGACTAATTCGACACTAATGTCAGCCCGCTTTTCGCAGCATGGGCATCGGTGCGACCGCTGTAGTGGCATACAGGTAGGGAGCGGCTCAATTTGCCTTGCAAGAGGTGCAAGGGTTCGTACTGCCGCCGCTGTAACTCTGCATGTGGCCCGCATGCACGACACATCGTCGCGGGCGTTTCTTCTTCCACTCGCTCGTTCGCCAGTTGAAGGTGAATCAGCATTCACTGCACGGAGGGCGTTCCTCGCCCATTTGTCCCCATACCGACTCGTGCCCTGTTTATCAAGGTTCCCTACCTTGAGCGAGAAAATGCCCCGGCTGAATGGCGTGCCCTTCAACGGCCTCTGGCCCATTTACCGCGACTCATAGACGCCGTGCATCCATAGAGGCGAGGGCGCGTGCGGCCCACAAAAGAACAAAACGAAGCGGTCCTGCTGCTTCAAACACGAGTCTCTCGTCGGAAGGTATGAAAGCCGCGCGCGCTTTCTTTTATTCCCCTTTTTTTTTCTCCTTACCTCGTGACACGCGATTTGTCGTGTGTCAAAGCTTCTAGAAATTTCAAGTAGCGGGAATAAACCATGGTGTTTTTGCACTCCTCGTGATTCCTTCCCCTAAGCTGTCGTGAATAAGCGCAAACAGTGTGTTTGCCGCCTTCGAAATTTAAGGAGCGTTTTCTTGAGCTTGGTACAACGAAGTTACGCAAGTAGAATCAAGTATAAGTATCAAATAAGCGTAATAAGTTATCCAAACAGACATGAAGAAAGAAGGAAGTATAGCACTCTGAAACGCGGTTCCGAAAACACAGCGCGGTTTATTAATGTATCTCCGCCATTGTTCCAACTACCTCTTCTTTCTCCACAGCAGACTACCCACTACTAGTTTATGCCCTCAGTGTGTCGTGCCAGAAGAAGAAGAAAAGTATGCCACAGATAGGCCCCCCCTGCAGACAAGTGGCCGTGGGCACTTGAAGAAAGAAGAATGATCAGACGGAGCCTGTTTCACTGTCGTATATGGAGTGTCACCAGGCGGGCCCACGAGGATGTCGCGTATTTCGGCAATTGCCTGTGGCGGCAACGCTTCAACGAGGAGCTCATGCTTGCGAACTTCTGACGTGATGCGATGAATGCGGAACTTGTTCTCGACTTGGATGAACCATAAGGAGGGATCGGCAAGCCACAGCTGTGGTAGCGTTATGGTAGTAGTACCTCCAACAACACCCGAAGAGGGTACATGGCCGGGTGCAGTGGCAGCGGTACCAGGGCTGAGGCGGTCGAGATGCTCACGCTGCTCCATGGAAGGTCGCGTTCGTAGTCCGGGTCACCAATAAATATAGCACTCTGAAACGCGGTTCCGAAAACACAGCGCGGTTTATTAATGTATCTCCGCCATTGTTCCAACTACCTCTTCTTTCTCCACAGCAGACTACCCACTACTAGTTTATGTCCTCAGTGTGTCGTGCCAGAAGAAGAAGAAAAGTATGCCACAGAAGGGACCGGTTGGGAGGCGAAGTGCAATTTACCACGGGACAAAATCAACGTGAGCGGAAAAGTTGAAGGAATGGCGAGGAACCGCAGTTCCGACTTCTGAGGCACATTGTTCACAGGCGACTACACGCCGATTTATTTACAATGCAGCTGAATAGGTGTCCATGCGTACGTGCGTAGCTAGACAAAGGAGCGTCCCGGAAAGCGCGCTTCTCCCCAGTAAGAGCCTTAACGGGGCAAACCCCGCTTCTTACCCTTTCCTTCGTTTCACAGGACGGCACCTGCTACTGAAAGCGTACGTGCGCATATTCTAAGACATGACAATGACAAGCGTAACTAAAGGGGTCTATAACGTATAGTGAACGCTTTTACTGATTTGAACGATTGGTATCTGCATAGTGATTTGGCAAATAAAGCACCAAGACAGTGTGAGAGGAAAGTCAGAAACGCGTCCGGTTTGCTACGCTGTGTTGGGAACGAAGAATGAAAGGGCGACAATAGGGGAGGAAAAAGAAAAGAGATAAGACAAGTAATCATTTCTTAACGTGTGACCTTCGACGTGCTGTGTGAACCTCTATGAAAGAGAGAGTTCTCAATTTCTCCAAGGAGGCTTGCAAACGGTAACGATATCATATAACAGCGTTACAGCGCCGAACGAGTAGGTGGCCTTGCTTCGCCCCTCTTCTGTTTACGTCAGAACTGCTGATCCCAACGTTATGCAGCCAGCCGGAGTTGTTCTATATTCGTGATCCGCACCACCTTCTACACGATCTCATTCGCTTCCAGCTATTCTTCTACCGTTGTTACGCATCCTTCTAGGGGAGAGTTTCGCCACTAGTATTATTTTTCTTCCGGGCGCCGGTATTCTCGTCCAAGGGCAATGTATGGAAAAACAACATGACTGCCGCGAGGAGCAAGATTTGCAGAAGAGAAATAAGAAGCGAACGAAAAAGAAAGAAAAAAGAAAGAAAGGAAGCACACCTAATTGCGCAACAACTGCACGTCTTCGAAAGCTTATTGTTACGGTCGAGTGCCAGGGTGCACTCGTCGTGTCGAAGATTTACGTAAAGCCTGCGTCCATCCTTCTGAGAGGGCACATTTGCGGCCGTAAACACCTCTCGCCCTACCCTGTTCTTCAGCCGTTCACCGCCCCCTCCACCCCCCCCCCCCTCCGCCTGAATGCCTCGCTGTGTCATGATTGAGCTAGAGTGTACTAGAATATTCAGTACACTCTAACCGAGCCATGACGATGTGAATCCTTGTCTTTGTCGCATCCGCGGAATATTATCAACTATATGCCTCACGCACAACGCGAGGAATGATGTAATAATATTTGCGGGCGTTTTACGTGCCAAATAGGGATGGGGGGGGGGGGGGGTACCTCAGACATAAACAAGTAAACGCAGACAGGAAGAGGGACGATCTCGGCTTTCTCCAGCATGCTGCGGAAAATGTTAGTTGTAGCCCAACTACTGTGATGAGGTTTAGAAGTCGAACCGCTCACAGTCCCTCTAAGTGTCCTTTCCAGGTTGGTGACTGAGATCAGCATAACAAGGATCTAAAATTTCGGCAATAACTTTTGTTTTCCACATTCCATGTACATACGGTTTCCCTGTTACACCTACAACCACATTTTTTTTTTATTTTACAAGCAGCAAACTAAAAAGTGTCTCCCCATCTTCTTTGAATAAACGACTCTCTCCTCCCCACACGTCTGTATGACTTCTAACGCCTTGTCATGATGTGCCTCTCTTAAAGAAATCAGTCTGCGTTGACCTGCCTGAACAATAGTGATAATAACTGTCGAGGTTTTACGTCCCAAAACCACGATATGATTATGAAACACGCTGTAGTGGAAGGCTCCGAAAATTTCGACCACCTGGGACTCATTAATGTGCGCCTAAATCTAAGCACGCGGGCCCCTAGCATTCTGCCTCCATCGACATGCGGCCGCCGCGGCCGTGATTTAATCCCATGACCTTCAGGTCAGCGGTTAAGCCTCATAACCGCAAAACCACCGCGGCGGGCATTGCGAGGAACAGCGGACACTGTCAGGCGGGTGCCTACGCTGAGGACTCAATCCGATTAGCGTTTTGTCTTGGTTTAGAACTCTCCGCTTGACTGCACGAGAAACTGAGAAGGCCCCTAAACCAACCAGAGGTCGAAATTTGTCGGTGGTGTTGCAGTTGTGAGCAAGTATGCAACGAAGACGCAGGCGCGCGAGAGAGAAATGTAATGCGGAAAGGCAGGGAGGTTAACAAGAAAACATATCTGGTTTGCTACCCTGCGCTGGGGAAGGGGTAAAGGGGTAAGGGGAGACAGAAAAGTAAGAAAGAGAGAAAAGTAAGAAAGAGGGAGGGAAGCGCGCGCGCGCGCACACACACACACACACACACACACACACACACACACACACACACACACACACACACACACACACACACACACACACACACACACACACACACACACACACACACACACACACACACACACACACACACACACACACACACACACACACACACACACACACACACACACACACAGGAGTGTCACAATCGTTCAACGAGGCGGGTCGCTCGCAGAAACTTCATCAGCGCCTTCGTTGATTTCTGGCATGAAGCTCGATCTTTCCGACATTCCAAGATTGACTGCTCAGACAGCGGCTGGTCGTCGAGGCGAGCAAACACTGCTGAGAGGGACTGCCTTTGAGAGCTGCATCTGAGGATACTGACATAAAATATGTGAGAATTCTTCTAAATGGTGCCGTAATAGCGAAGTTACGCGCACTTGATGATCGAAACGCGGCCCCTGGTCGTTTCGCTCTTTCCTTCGCAACGCTCCGTTCGTCGGCTCCATGGGTCTCTCTTCCTCGTCGGGTGCACCTCTTTGTCTTGCGCCGAGAAACACGAGGAAGAGCAGGAAGCCTGCGTACCTGCTAGGAGAGACAAACACCTTTTGGTTTGACCAGTCGAACGCGCCTGCTCCTGGCGACATCACCAGACGCACCCCTGTGACGTCCCGACAAGCGCCGGTAGTAGCGGAAAGGCCCGAAGAAGAGCACAGGATTGTTCTTTGATTTTGTCGCGTGCCCTGGGCGCGTAGCGCTGTCGCTTTTGGCACTGTTGGTCGTGACAGCATTCCGAACTCGATGTGCGCGTTTGCTCGAAATGTTTTTAAAAATTCAGAGTCCCCTAAACATTCACTTAAGACGACTTGAAGGCGAAAGCCTTCTTTTTCTTCTTAGTCGAAATTTTTCAATTACGCGTACAAACAAACGCTCGCACGAACGTACATACAGTATGGATGAACATCCCCCTCACCCCCGACCCCCGATGATGCCCCGCCACCCTTTGTAAGCTTTCTGCACCTAAAGTGGTTTTGCACTGCCTCCAAGAACGGAGGCACCTCACCTGGTTTTGCATTGCCTCCGTGATCAAGCCATCTTTGACCAAGCGACGATGTCATGTGATGACGTCATAATGATGTCACAACTCTTCCCGATCTGTGATGTCATCGTGACGTCATATGATGACGTCCTCACGTGATGATTTTTTGCATCACTCGTCGCCGACGCTGACGGTCAAATCTCGCGTTTGTAAGGTATCTAACGCTCTCGCCTTAAAATATCGGAGGTGGTTTAGGGGCCTCCGAAGGGTCTCCTAAATAGAGGACCCCTCGACTATGACGGTCATTGAAATGACGTTTTTCTTCTCCTCAAGGAAACTTGGTCGCGGTATCATAACCTTCAGTGCGGTATCATGACCGTCAAGACATTTACAAGCTCTTGCATCAACTCGCTCACCGAGACGTCATGAATTCTGATCACGCCTACTCGAGCTGTTGCAACATGATATATTACATTAGCGTTCACTACATTCTAAAGGAGCCAAAGACTGAACTTCGTGAGTTTCGCAAACATTCACTATTTCAAAAAGGCCTAAAATGTTAAATATGGTTTTTCAATGATACTTTTCAAATGAAACTCATTCAATGTGTCTTTTTGGGTTCTCTTTAACGCAAAAGCTTTCGCCGTCGGACACCGGGCGCACAATGTGACCCCGTGACAAGCGCAGCGGCTGCCACAACGATCCCGTCTTTGCAGCCGGGATCACGCAAACATTGTGGCGGCCCGGTCAGTGCACGCCCGCAGTCAGGCCATAGGAGCCTCCTCTCCTTCTCATTGTCTTTCTTTCTCTCCCTTCCGTCGTGTCCGCTTCTTCCAGAAAAGTAGCTGCACGCAGGTGTACCACACCACTGACATGTCGTCTCGGTACGAGTCCTAATTGCTGCTACCGTTTTCCCGGATCGAAGGTGTACGCAGGTCGCTGAGACGCACGGCACCGGTTGAAGAGCCCTCTTCACTCCGTCCCCTAAACCCCTCCCTCCCGTCTTGGGTAAGTAACCCCACGATCCCCCGCAAGCACTGAGCACTGGTTTCCACGCCATCGAGACATCGAACCGAGCAGTGAACAGAAAGAATAAGAAGCGAAGAATAAGGAATGTAAGTGAAAAAAATAACGAACCATTGCGAAACGTTCTCCCCAGCCTGGGCGAAAGATGATCGCGACGTTGCTTCAAACGGCGAGAGTTCCCGTTCAAGTCCCACCTCGCTCTCTCGCTAACGGCGTCGGCACGGTATACTTCGAAACGAGGCTCGCGGCCCGGGCGTCTCCGTTTTCAGCGTTTCGCCGTTCACGGCCCATGCGACGGACTGTGCTCTTGCGCAAGAAGCGATGGCGTGATGCGGTCGCCCACGCTCCAGAGTCGAGGCTCTAATACCGTGGCGTAGAGCTTTCGACATAGGCCGGGGTTTAGAGCGCATGGTTCGCAGTGAAAAGCGATAGCGCCTTGCGGAACTGGACCATGCGGACGTATAATGAAGCTGACGACAAACCTGATCGTGCTAAATCGGGCGATACGGCTTTATTTTTCTGGTTTGGAGATGTACTAACAAGCGTCTAAATGAATAAACCTCCCTTCTCAGATGTTTTTATATGTATTTAGAACGACAGTTCATTTTATCGCAGCTCTTTTATCTTCTCACGTAAGATAAAAGAGCTGTCAGCTGAGACAGTTCTCACATCCGCTTTTCCAACAATAAATACTCACGAGCGAATACATCTTCTTAAAGACCAGACGTGTGCTCTGCTGTTTTGTGCTGGTCGGAGCAAATATTAACGACGGACATTATCAGAGACTTCATTCGCTGTCTTTGGAACATTTCTTTATCATTTTGTTGTGATATGTGCCTATAAGTGTGTTTTTGCATATGTGTGCCCGAGTGTTCTATTTTACATGAACTGCCTTGTATGTTTTACTTTAAGATATGTGTTCAAGTTTCACTCAAGGGCTAAGGAGTAGCCGGCGCCATAATTGTGCGCCAACATCTCCTTATACATCATATCAATAAAAAAAAAAAGAGCAATGTCTCATCACTACTGGTCACTTTGCCTTCTCTCGAGTATTGTCTCGACGTATATTTTGCATTTGGAAGCTATAAACTCAAGTTAGTCCTTATTAAGGCTGCACGGGTCCTAATGCATCGCCAAGAACAACTCTTCTTGGCACCTCGTCGCTTTCGCCAGCAATATCAGGCCTGTCACAAAAGGATACGTACTATGCTCCTCGCAGTTCCACATAGGTTTAGTTCAGACCCACGTTGGCGGCAAAAAGCCAGATCTCTTGTGACGATAAAACGACTGTTCGGTCACTCAAGTGCTGCGCCATCTTTTTTTTTTGTCACATTCTTTGTGTATTGCATTAAGCCTTACTTTGTGATAGTGCACTGGTCACTCTAATTTTAATGTGCGGTCTATGCTGCCGAGGAAGCTTAAGGCGAGTGAAGTCATGAGCTTGCACTAAACCAGTCGTGGCATTCAGGGGCGTAGCCAAGGGGGGGGTTGGGGGGTTCAACCCCCCCCCCCCCCCCCCGAAATTTTTCAGTTTTGCTTGCGTATATATGCACGCACACATACAAACGCACGCACGAACATACATAAGGTATGGTTGAACCCCCCCCCGAAAAAAATTTCTAGCTACGCCCCTGGTGGCATTCATGTCGAGCGTCTTCCTTCTACGCCGCTGTGCCTTTGTCACTGATCCCGTTAATCGGGTTGGCAGTCGCCGGGCGGATTCTAAGGGCTGGCGTCAAGGCCCTCCGCAAACGCACCACGAAAGCGCGGACAATTTAGAGTTGGTCCTTTGGTGCGCCAGCGAACGCCAGTTGTGGTCCAAAGACCGAGTCAGAGCCGAGAGTCGATAACACAAACGAAAACGAAATATATTCTCAGTTAAGGCAATACAAATAATACAAACACATGCACACTCGGCTGGTGCCAGTTACAACTTCACAATATAACTCAGATGGTGTTTACACAACGGGAGCTAAACATACAGATCACACGCTACAAATGCAATCACATGCATTATAGCTATTCAAGGACAGTCAAAGTCTTGAATATACAATGGCGTTTCCAGTCCACAAAATTTGGACGGTAATCGAATGCTTCTCTTCAAAGAAACACTCACGCCAGCTCCAGCGTTGATCGTCGTAGCTCAACCGTCGTCGTGACTTGTCACGGCTCACACGGTGTCGTCATCGGATTCTTCCAGTTCGACGATCGACTGACCGCACACCATCATAAACACGTCTTCTTTGGCTAACGGAGCCACACTTAGCACAACTTCACCATCACCGGGCCGACTGATTCGCTCACTCCTTCGCTGACTGTCTCGACTCTTCACTGACCTCCCTCGTCGTTTGCACGCGTTTATCCCTTCTTCCCCGGTTTCTAGAAGCGTCGGGAGGGTTCTTCGGCGTGCAGTACAGCAAGGGCCAGAGAAAGGGCGAGAGCTTTCTCGCATGTTCGAACCGCGGCGGCATGATCGGCGATGCGTCACCCTTTCCTTCTAGATGTTTCCAGGCATTGCTGGGCGTTTGATCGCGTTGTCTGCTTCTGGCAAGAGTGGGTGAGGAGGATGCGGCGCGCCGGCGTCTTTTGATGCTTGTTTTTTCGCCGTTCGCGCTTCTTGGGCGATCGGCTCCCGCTGCCTGTCTCGCAGCCGTTTGAAAGCGGCCTCGCGCGCGCTTTATTACGCGCTAATTTGTGATACTGCCCCCGACTTCAAGAATATTATCACATAATATTCAAACAACACAAATGATCGCGCACATACACACAACTAGAAATGTCCCACATATAGAGTCCATAACTCAGTCCACACAAAATGCGCATCACATTCACAATAAAACTCTCAATACAATTCACAGGGCATTTTAATGTCGAAATATAAACACAAGTACATAAGTACAAAACACCATCATACATTTCATATAAACAATGCTCTTCATTTACAATGCTTATACAGTTATATCAATAGCATTGTACACATAATGTTACGCAATCGACACTTAGGCTCACTAGCCATACACACATGACACAGGGAATAATAACACTTCAAACACTTTCAAACTCAAAACACTTCAAACAAATTCAATTCCAACACCCTATCCTGTTTAAATCGTGTCGCGCTTGCGCCCCTTCTTTCGGTGCTCGCTCGCTCGCTTTTTGTTTATCTTCCTCTTCTTGCGAGCCGTTCCATCTGACGGTGCCGGAGGGGGCGTCTCTGCTGCCGTCGACACATTCGACACCGGCAAAGGCGTGGTCGCGTTCGTTCGAACGTTCGCGGTGCTTCTGCGCGTCGTGGTGTTTTGCCTGGACGACCACCTTCGTCATCATTTTAGCCACAGACAGGGCTGGGCAAAGATACTTTGAAATTGTATCGCGATACGATACAAGATACTCCGGCAAGAAGTATTTGAGATACAGATACAAGATACCACAACACCGATTGTATCCGATACGATACATTCCAATTGTATCTTAAGATACTTCGATACATTCGGAAATTTGTTATTAAATATCTGTATATACGGTAATGGAGCACTAAACGCCGATGCAGAAATATGTTCGCTTGAAAGTTTATTAACTGAGACCAATTTTGCTTCATTTAAATGAAATGTCTGTTAGTATCTCAAAAGTTTTTTTTTTTATTTCTTGCTCAAGGTATATTACTTTCGTTCCGAAACACTTTATTGGGGTTGCTTTAGCTGCTTATTATGAAACCTCTTTATACACTGCGCTGATAACGGTTTTTGCTTACCGCCTTTGTAATTGCGTGGAGTCGATGCTCTGCTTGCCGACCAGCTAGCGGGCTGCCATCTAATTACAAGAACTTCAATGAGAAGCCTCCGCACAATGGTGCAAATACCGTTGTTTAGTTCTACCTTGCCCGTAAACGTATCACAGTTTTCGCAATACCCGATAACCGGACAGGTGTACGTCAGCGAGAACGCTGGAAGCGACATTCTTTGCGACGCATCGTGTTTACGTAGAGGCCATAAAACTGCAATTACTTTGATATTCTAGTTATCGGCTGGCGTAAGACGTTCGTTAGTGATGCAGTCAGTAATGCGCGATCTTTAAAAAATTTTCTGTTATGAAAGAACATCTGAAGCCTAGAAAACGTGTCAGACGTGTTCTATATTTGCATAAAAATGCCACAGGACACCGTCGCTATTCACACTATATTGCCAGTGAAGCTCCGATCACCTGGTGATTAGTAACATTAAAAACATTTAGGGAAGACTAAGAAATAAAAAACAAATATAGCTAAGTAAAATAGAAAAGCGATTCTGTATCAAACGCAGCGAATAAGTGTAGGAACACGATACAGGCGGCACCCCCCAAAGCTAATAATAATTGTTGCGTTTAACGTCCCACAGAATCACGCTATTAGATAGACGCTGTAGTGGAGGGCTCCAAAAATTTCCACCACGTGGTGTTATAAAAAAATTACAGCATATCCACGGGTGAATGATGAAGAGCTTGGGCGAAGCTCCTGAAGCAATCATGGTTACACCGTGAAATATTCAGTGGTTTCGCCCAGCAGTCATCAAAGCGATACGCCGCTTTGATTATTTTTCCTTTTTCCTTTTTGTCTTCTTCTTTTATGTTTTTCTATGTCTTTGTTTTTTACTTTTTTATTTTATTTTTATTTTTTATTTTATGTTTTTTACTTCTTATATTTTTTTCTATCTCTATGGGACAGCGCCATCTAGTATATCGTAACCCAACTGCAGTTTGCATGCATCTCTATGGGACAGCGCTGTCTATTGAATGATACGGGAGACGTGATGGCTGGGACACGCCGGATGGAGCGACGACCGACCAGGTGATGCTATAAGGAGCTTTGCTCCTAAAACTTAAATATAAGCACACGGGCATCGAACTGCGGCCGCCGCGACCTACGGGTTCATGGTGCAGTCACGCACCATAACCCCTAGACTACCGCAGCGGGTAACACCTAATAGCTATGAGAATTAGGCATTTAAGGTAAGACCACAGAAAATTCAGTTCCTATGTCAAATAGCGTAAACCGACTCGCTGAGACGCTTATTAGAAAAACGGAGCATTTTGTATAACAATGTTTCTCCAATCCCTTTTTCTCCAATCCCTTTGCTAACATCTTTGAGATGGCTCCTAATTGTTAGGATGGCTCCAAATTGTTAGCATACACCACACTTGTCCGTTCAAAGATAGAATATGCATCCATCATCTGGAACCCACATCAATCATATCTGATCGATCAACTAGAATCGATACAAAATAAAGCGGCAAGATTTATCACCAAGAAATACTCGCGCAACGATAGCATTACAGTTATCAAACACACACTTTCCATTGCCCTCTCTCCAAAAACGCAGACTACTAGCACTGTTGTCACATTTTCACACATTTTATCATAGTCAATCCCGGTTCCGCGAAGCTCACATTAAAACACCTCATAATATTTCCCAGCGTTTTGATCTCGCTTTCAAAGTACAGCATTTCTTTGCACGCACTAATACGTATCAATGTTCACCATTACTTCTAGCCATACATCACTGGAACGCACTACCGAGGGACATAGCTTCGATCATTGATCATGACGCTTTTGTAAATAACTTGAAGATTTTCTTGAATGTATGACTAGCCTATACATATGGGTATGCGCATGTATGTATATATACAAGTTCTTTCTTTTCCTTTTCATTGTACAAATCGATTTTTTCAGCTTAACTTTCATTGTACTTTTATTTTTCAGTGTATAATTGCACTGTTCTTTTTATCTCTCGCTCTCTTTTGCATCCTTGATTTTGTAACTTTGTCTTAAGAATTTGATTTATGTTACCAATCTTCTTGCACCCGGCCTTGTTAAGAGTAGTATGTTTTATATTGTTTACTATATTCAGGGTATATTACCAATGGTCTTATTTGCAAGTTTGTTCATATAACTGTATCAAAACCCCCTATGTAATGCCCGAATGGGCCTTTAGGGTATGTGAATAAAAAAAATAGTTTACGTCATTATCATGAAAACTCAAATTTGCCATTTTACTAAGCAGTAAGCAAAATTTTTGTTATTGTATGCACACCAAGCACGCACATTATTATATATTTGTTCTCATCGTCGCCTTGACATAACAGTAAACTTAAGTAGAATATAGGTCTGTAAACAGTAGCAGAAATGATGCAGACAGCTAAAAGTCAGAATAAGGCAATGAGCTTACCTTGCCAGCCCGTTAAATACATATTGCCGTAAGCAGACCCGAAAAAAGCAATACAGAGACATAGGTGATGTTTGGAATGGAAAAGGACAGCTTAGAAAGAACTTGTGCTAACAATCCAATTATGATTTTGAAAACTCATTGAATAAAAGAAAAAGAGACGTACGCCAGGATAGCTTCTGCTAAGTGAATGCTTGTTCTGTTAAATCCAGCATCGGTATCGGTGGTACTATAGCTGTTCGAATCTTGTTCGCTTATAAATCAATCTCACTGCATGTAAGTCGAATTTTCATCGACGACGTCCTTCGAATCGCCGATGTGTCAAAGCCACGAGACGCAAAGCAACCCCTTGTCTTGCATTCTTCAGACTTCGTAACGAAGCACAAAGCAAGAGAAACTTTGATAACGACACTACAACGGCATCAGAATTTGTGCAAAACACACCGCACGCATTGTAGTACGTGGCACAGGACAGTGGCTAAGAGCGAAGTGCCATAGCATTGACACAACTAAAAAGAAAAAAAAGAAACCATGAAAACAAAATGTACTCTGGGCGTAGACGTTCGCGCGTTTGTCGGTCGAGACGAAGCGAGCGCCACCACGTGACTCTGCTTCCTCCATAGGGACGCTCAGAGCTCACCGCCTGCCCTCGCTGGAAAACTCTGGCGGAAAGATAAAATAATCTCACTGCCTTTAGTTTTAATTTGGTGGCTTAGTGGGAGCAGTACCGGCTTCAGAAGCGGAGTTCAACCAACGTTTATTGTTTCGCACCGTTGCGTTGCGATCGCAGTATCTTGTATCTTAAGATACACGATACATTCTTCATGTATCGGAAATACAGATACTGATACACGTCTTGCGAGATGTATCGCGATACTGATACAAGATACCCTAAAAGTATCTAAGATAGTATCGAAGATACATGTATCTTCGATACTGCCCAGCACTGGCCACAGATGATGGTGGCCGCTCAGTTGTGTCATCACCTGCTCGGCGCGTTTTCACAGGCTGTACCGTGACCGTTGATGCCTAACTGATGACATTCTTTGACGCCTCCGCATCAATTGGAGCTCGGGCGACCTCTTTCCTGGGATTCTCCTCCGCGGTTCCTTTCTGTCGCGGTTCCTGAACTGACGAGGCCTCCATCTTCGGGGCTTCTCCCAAACGTTCAGGATCGTATGGCCCTCGAGCTCCGTCGACGTTTCCCACGATTAGGTCGACCAGGGGGTTATCCATGCACAGGGCAGTAACTTTCCCGCTGAAGTAAGGGTTCTCGACCTCAATCTTGGCTTCAGGAAGCACTCGAATGGAACTATCAAGCAGGCAAACCGGTTGGGTATTGCCTGTGAACTCACTCTCTCGGACCAATTTCTTTCGTACGATCACAGTGGTGCACCCACTATCTCTTAACACCGTGACTTCCTTTCCACCAACCTTCCCCTCAAGTGTCGGCATTCCTTTCGTTGTGTCTGTTGTCATCGCGGCACCAATGAAATGCATCTTCTTCCCGCTTTTCAGCTCGGCCAATTCATCATTTGTCCCTTCCGCTTCCTCTTTTGGCGGGGCATACGCACAAGCTGCTTGGTGGGCTTTACTCGCATTGCTTCGACATGCGTCTGCTTTGTGCCCAGTTTGTCTACATTTAAGAGACTTCATCACACTGGGGCGTGAGAAGTTAGTCCGACAACTGTTAGCGCGATGGCCCACCCGGTTACACAGAAAGCATCGCGGAACACTCTCCGGTGCATGCTTCTTTTCTTCAGGTGCCGATTTCTTCGACTCCTCGTGAACCTCCTTTTTTACTTTGGCCGGATTCGTGCCACCTTGCGCTTCCAAGAATTGATCGGCCAATTCAAGCATATCCTCGAGCGATTTAGCTCTTCTCTCTTTCAGATACAGCGACAGGCTCGGGTGGCAACTGGTGAGAAATTGCTCTCTGATAAGAAGCTCTCTAAGCTCACCGTACTCCTGCGCCGTCTCTGAACGTTCGATCCACCTGTCAAAATAATGGCTGAGCCGCGCGGCATACTGCGTTGCCGTCTCGCCATGAGCTGGCTTTAGAATTTAGAAGCCCTCCACGGTGCATCTAAATCGCTTCAATAAAGCAGCTTTTACTCTTCCGTAATTAGCTGCATTGGTAGGCGTCAGCCTACCGTACACACTGAGCGCTTCGCCACTCGAACAAGTGCTTAAAGCCGTTGCCCATTGCTGCTCCGGCCAATTTTGGCCTCTAGCTATCGTCTCAAACCTGTGCAGGTATGCATCAAGGTCATCTTTCCTCTCATCAAACGCCACAAGCAGTTTGCTTGGGTTCAAACGGAAGCTATGATCTTCCCTTTCGCTGCTCTCCACTCTAGCCTGGACGGGAGTTTTAGCGCGCTGCTGCAAACGGAGCCGTTCGAGTTCCAATTCGTGCTGCCGTTGCCTTTCCCTCTCAGCCATCTCAGCTTGCATCTGTCTCTCTTGCGCCTCTCTTTCTTCTTTCTCCCTCTCAGCTACTAGCCTCTCTCTCTCAAGCTCTAGTTTCAATTGTTGCTCTCTTTCTTCCTTCGCCCTTTCAGCTGCCAACCTCTCTCTTTCAACCGCCTCCTTTTCCTTTTGGCTCACCCACTTTCGAAGTTCGGCCCCAGAAAGACCCATCTTCTCACCAAGGGCAACTAATTTCTTGAGATCCATGATGCCCGTCAACGATAACCTAGCCGCGTGCACAAAACCTCTGCCTAACTTCGAATTCCAAAACACTCTCTGCACACAGGTTAGCGAGAACGCGGTGCAACACTCAAAAATCGTTCGCGAGCACTATCAACGTCTCAAGGCTCTTTCTCCCTACTTTGGACACACTTTGCACCAAAAAGGTCCTGTCGCGGACGCCAGAATAATTGTCACTGATCCCGTTAATCGGGTTGGCAATCGCCGGGCGGATTAAGGGCTGGCGTCAAGGCCCTCCGAAAACGCACCACGAAAGCGCGGACAATTTAGAGTTGCTCCTTTGGTGCGCCAGCGAACGCCGGTTGTGGTCCAAAGACCGAGTCAGAGCCGAGAGTCGATAACAGAAACGAAAACGAGATATATTCTCAGTTAAGGCAATACAAATAATACAAACATATGCATACTCGGCTGGTGCCAGTTACAACTTCACAATATAACTCAGATGGTGTTTACACAACGGGAGCTAAACATACAGATCACACGCTACAAATGCAATCACACGCATTATAGCTATTCAAGGACAGTCAAAGTCTTGAATATACAATGGCGTTTCCAGTCCACAAAATTTGGACGGTAATCGAATGCTTCTCTTCAAAGAAACACTCACGCCAGCTCCAGCGTTGATCGTCGTAGCTCAACCGTCGTCGTGACTTGTCACGGCTCACACGGTGTCGTCATCGGATTCTTCCAGTTCGACGATCGACTGACCGCACACCATCATAAACACGTCTTCTTTGGCTAACGGAGCCACACTTAGCACAACTTCACCATCACCGGGCCGACTGACTCGCTCACTCCTTCGCTGACTGTCTCGACTCTTCACTGACCTCCCTCGTCGTTTGCACGCTTTTATCCCTTCTTCCCCGGTTTCTAGAAGCGTCGGGAGGGTTCTCCGGCGTGCAGTACAGCAAGGGCCAGAGAAAGGGCGAGAGCTTTCTCGCATATTCGAACCGCGGCGGCATGATCGGCGATGCGTCACCCTTTTCTTCTGGATGTTTCCAGGCATTGCTGGGCGTTTGATCGCGTTGTCTGCTTCTGGCACGAGTGGGTGAGGAGGATGCGGCGCGCCGGCGTCTTTTGATGCTTGTTTTTTCGCCGTTCGCGCTTCTTGGGCGATCGGCTCGCGCTGCCTGTCTCGCAGCCGTTTGAAAGCGGCCTCGCGCGCGCTTTATTACGCGCTAATTTGTGACAGCCTTCCTGCTTCATTTCTTATTAGTGTCACCTCTTTACTTCACTGTATAATGCAATATGCTCTCGTACCAAGGCGACCGACGAATGTGGCCCGCTGCGTCTACATCATAAATGTCATTGAGTGAGTATAAATGTAATAAGCATTTTCTTGGGAACGCTTTTACTAGTCCTGAAATGAAATCTAGATGTAGTGTAAAGAAGAAAGAAAGAAAGAAAGAAAGAAAGAAAGAAAGAAAGAAAGAAAGAAAGAAAGAAAGAAAGAAAGAAAGAAAGAAAGAAAGAAAGAAAGAAAGAAAGAAAGAAAGAAAGAAAGAAAGAAAGAAAGAAAGAAACGGTTAGACCTTCATTGGCTTTCACGTCCGTTTTGGATAGGCAGGTGCAGATCGCTGAAATAGTGCCCACCCATAGCGTTTCCTAAAATTAACTAGAGGCCTGATTGGCTGCCCAGGCAGCGCTGCGAAAACGGTGCTAAAAAGCGCCCCCTACGATAAGTTCTTTGGTTTCGAGTAGTCAGCTCTGGCGGCAACATGCAGCACTAAGCTCAGATGCGCAATGGAGCCGCCGCTGTCGGTTGTGCTGCGCTTTGGATCTCGGCCAATTTCTGGCGTGGCTGAGTTCTTCAGGCCAAGCAATCTGCGTAAACGCAAGAAGCTCATCAACATCAAGTATGTTTACGACGTGCAGGAGATTGAAGGAACCATTTCGGCGCGCTGCAACTCGCAAGTGCAGCGAATCTCATACGACGTTGAACTCGAGTTCAGTTTTACGAGGCATGCTCGCGCGAATAACGACAGTGCATAAACGAAAAGATTGCTGTTAAGAAAGCCGAAATGATTTGCATTACACGACGAAACGGAATCAAGAAAGGTCCAGTGACGAAGGCTAGCCGTCGGCGGCCCGAATGAGCGCATTCGCGCCGTGTGCCGTTTTCTGCCGCATTCAGTCGCAAACACATTTTTCCCCATGCACGGTCGTAATTTTCAACATTTGCTTCTAGGGAATTCGTCAAATTCTGTCAGCGTGCGGTGGCGGTCGAGAAGCGACGGCGCGCAATGTTTACAGCCGGCCGCTGGAAGCAGCCGGCTGTAAGCTGCCGGAAAAATCGTAGGCACATACGCAGGGTGACTCATGGCATCGTTTTTCTCGTTTCCCACGAAATGCCGGCTGCATATCCTCGTGATCGCCGTCGGCATCGGCAGCCACGGCGTGCCGTCTGGACTGCACACAGGGAATATATACATATATAAACGCGTGCACGCGCGTACGAAAAGTAATCAGCACGTTGTGTTGCAAACCACGTTTTGCTCGCGTACTCACTTCACGCGTCGGACGGCACGTATCCAGCGGTTCCGTCGCTCCACTTCGTACGGCTTTCAGGGGAACCAGTAAAACCGCACATTAGGATCCTTACCCCCACTTTCGAGGCAATTAACCACGCAACAATAACGGCGGCGACCACGCTTCGGGACCGCGCGCTGCTCAGAGCCGTCGCCCGGACCACCTGCTTTCGGCACGGTTTGTTGAAGCAGGGATCGCTCGTCAAAGATGTCAGACTCTGCAGGCATAGCGGACAAGTTCCTGCGTACGTTTTAAGCACTTTCTGAGTCTGAAAACTAGGCGCAAAATTAAGTAAAACGCTCAAAGCGACTGAGAACTGCGTAACTCGCCGGTCGGCGTCCATTTTTGACTACCCAAGCAACTTCGGCGCACGCCACCAGGCTCCGCCACAGTACTCAAAACTCCAGCGCGTCGGCCCTAGAGCGGACTCTGCCGCTGCGATCGTTCAGCCACCATGGGAACGATGGGTAGTACACAAATTTGCCTAGTCTTCGTACTTGCGGGCTTCGAACGCACTTGTGGCTTTGTTTATTGCTGTGTTTTGGTTTTCTTTCGGACAAAAGAATGGATCGTTGTGAACTTTGTGACCAGATTTGAATCGGTGAGCTTAAAAACATTAAAGTGATGAAGTGGAACTGCTGACTTTTGCTGAACTTCGCTTTGCGACAAAGCGGACGCAGGCGACGCGGAGCCAAACGGAGCCGAAATAACGAAGTTTAGACAAATCTGTGTACTACCCATCATTCCCATGCTGGCTGAAGCGCCATGCGTTGCAACTCCCATAGACACTATAGACCAGAACACAGCAAATTCCGTGCGCATCGCCATATTTGCATCGCGCGTCGCGCCATCTATCGCACACGCGACGAAACAACGTGCGCGGGCTGCCACGCCAGCAGACGCTACACAGGGCAAACGTGAAACTCCCGAAACTCAGCCCGTCGGAGAGCGTGTTTCGCGTCTTTTCTAGCCTGGACATTTTCGCTGATTTTATTGGAACATCAAGAACATCTTGCTCATGCAAGTCCACAATGTATACAGTACGTGCTGAGCGGGCTACGGAAGCAACCTCGTCAGATACGTACGCTGTCACATTTGTAAAAAAAAACGTTCTCGCTGTAGTACGCGTGAATCGTAATTGCAGTGCAGCTCGCGAAAGAGTGAAACGATGTTTTGTAGCTCCATATTACAAGTTGTGCACAAAGTCTTGTGAAAGCTCATCATTTCAGCATGCATAGCGTAATAATTAGAGTACGGTTTACTGGTAGTTTAGCGGAACGTAATTTTTGTTTCACGAGCGCTCTTACAATAATGCGTCTTGCTCACAAAAGCGTGCTATTAGAGAGTATAACCCGCAGTATCGTTCAGCAATCCCTTTGGAAGCGACCTGCGCGATTTTATTCTTGTAACGATGGTGCTTTACAAGCGAAACTGTGCTACTCTTAGTTAAGCCGGTTAGCTACGCCTGCGACGTAAAGGACACTGGCGCGAGTACTGTTCACTTACGTGCCAATATATGTATTATATGCAGATGGATGCCTCGTGTTCAAATAAATTTGGGGACATCAAACACTGAAATGAAAGCACGAAATTCTGGCCAGCTGTTGAGGAGCACCGTGTCATTTATTACCTTTTGAAGACGAAGTCTCGAAGGCGTGGATGCCATCAAAAGTACTAAAGCTTAATACTACGTTGAAAGTGGCGAAGCATGCTGATTGCTTGTGCTTGAAAGCACTACCTTGCACTAGATTTTCGTCAAAGGAAACGCTCAAAGGTATGACGTGCACCCCCACACAAAGCTCGCGCCTGCCTTCAACTCAGCTGCGTGTCATGTAAATTAGATTCGCAAAATGAAATAGGTGGCCGTCACTCTGCAGAATACACGCAATTAGTGTACTTACTCGCGCATTTTCACTCGGTTCCTAGTTTTTTTGCTTGAATCACAGTTATCCACTCGCGGCGAAGCTGAAAACACCACAGCGGCACTATTTCCGTGGCGCGTCGTAATCGTCGCAGACAACGCTAATATCATCTTGTTGCGCTGCTTGTTTTGGCATCCAAAGACGACGCAGTAGTGCCCAGACGAGCTCTTATACGCTGAAGCGGCGTGAACGGGTACTTTTTCGCACTTTAAAGCCTCAGAACTGCCGCTTGCCCTGTTTACTTGGTGCAGCCCGCGCGCGCCTTGGCAGCCCGGTCAGCCCGGCGTCTGGGTGCGAGAGTATCCGCTCGGCTCGCCAGCAGCCTGGGTGCTAGACAGGCGTGCTCTGGTGTATAAGTATTGTAGGAAACTCGAAAACTCGGCAACTGGACATCGTTTTTGGTAGCAGAGTGAGGCGTGAAGGCGAACGTAGCTTTGAACTAAGTACACGAGATGGAGTGCACGTCTTATAAAACTTGAAAAAGGCAAGAACGACAGCTGATCCCGGTTCACGCTGCTGGATGAACATCTCGCTTTCGGACGCAAAAGAAAAAAAAAGACTGGTATAGGTATTTTTTTTCTTACACAAGACGCTATACGCTATACTCCCATTCTTTCTTTCTTTAGTGTCATAAGAAATCATTGAACGGGGAATCTCGCTCGAGCCAGCAGTACGAGAAAATTAAAAAAACAGACTCTATTTTAATTCCTAACGCATCCGTTCGCCCCGAAACACAATGTCAGTGAACAAGAACTATTTTGAAATCTTCGCAGTGTAAAGAAAAGCTAAGAACTACTAAAGAAGCAATGTGGCCCTCGCCATTACTCTGATGAACCAACGTTCGTATTTAACTCGATCGCTTTCTCATAGCGTTTTTTCTTGCGATTTCCTTCGGCGATGAAATAAAGTAAAATGCCAAGGGAAGGACACCCGTAGAGACACCGGCAGAACACTTAACCAACGGCACTACCTGACTAGAGAAGTTCTGCCAGGAAACGCTTCGAATTACCCGAGAGTACGCCGTTGCCTTCATTTTCATCTTGTTCGCCCACGCTTTTCTTGCGGACGACATCCGCAGCGAGCGCACACAACCGCGCTCCGTACGCCAAAATCCTGCTCTGCTTCAACTCGGCTTTCCTCTATTTTATCTTTTCTTTTCTTGCCGGACGCGCAAGGGGAAATGTTCAGACGCCCACGCCTGCAGACTGCGCTGGTCATGCACTTTGTATGCCTCTTCACTCTGCGTGTGCTCGATCGTCAAAAATAAAGGTTACTGGGGTGCTATGCAGGATGGCCCGAGTTTGGCGAAACTCGGGATCTTTCCGAGCTCTGGCGACACCCCCTTTTGAACGAGCTAATAGTACGAGACTACGAGTAGGTGAAATCCATCTCTCAGCGCGCGCTCCGTCCCATTGGCTACGATGGAACGCGGCGTCATGTCAAGGGCTGTCGAAAAGGTTGGGTTGTGTCGTCAAACTAGAGGCACCTTCTTTCATTTGTTTGTCGTTCCACTGAGTGCAGAAGTGCACCCATTCGAGAAAAGTGGCAGAAAGCTCTACTAACTATATTTTTTATGTGTGCGCGGGCCGTTTGAATACATTTTCGAGCGCTTAATGTCTGCACTAAGCATCATTTTAGAATAATCAGCACCGTGACCTTTGAGATTAGTTCCGACAGAGCGCCTTACAGCACCGCGGCTGGAGCTAATTGCCGAGGCACCGTGTATAATCACCACGGTCGGCCTGTACATTCTAGCGCGTTGCTCGGCCGGCGCGCGCCCTCTTCGTTCTCTTCTTCATCGTCTGCTCGTTCCCAGAGCACGCACGCCCGGCTGATTAGCTAAGTGGCTGGGCGGTATACCTAGCTAAGTCAGGACATGCTATGTCGAAGCTGATTAAGCCAAATCGTGCTAAGGCCGAGCTAAGCCACATCTTACTAAGACCATGCTAATGAAGCCGTGTAAAGCTAAGCACAAGCTAATGAGGCTCATGCTAATGAACACGACGCGAATTAGGAGCGTGTAAATAAAACCAAGATAATCAAGACCTTACTAACGAAGATCGTGTTAATTAGGATTGTACTAATTAGATTTACGTTAATTATCTCTGTACTATTGGACCTTGCGAATTAGACCTGAGTAATGAATGTCGTGGTAATTAAAACATTGTCAATTATTGTTAATTAAGACAGCGCTAATTGGAATCGTGCTAATTACGATTATTCTAGTTACCTCTTTACTATTCAGGACCGTGCGAATTAAACCTGAGTAATTAATAAAACATTAACAATTAATACTAATTAACAGCGACGCTAATTGGGTGTGTAATTAAAACCAAGATAATCATGACCTTTTCGAGATCGTCTTAATTTGGATCGTGCTAATTAGAAATATGCTAATTACCTCGTTACTATTCAGGACGTTGCGAATTAAACCTGAGTAATTAATGTCGTGTTAATTAAAACATTATCGATTAGGACATAACTATTCACTGTCATGTTAATTAAGGCCTAGCTAATCAATAGCACGAATATTGTGACCGAACTCCTCCGATGGCCCCAGCCTTGCGCACGTAGTGCAAGCTGACCAAATTATTTTATATGCAAAGAAGCTGCTGAGTAGCGTCCACCGCATAAAACACTTGACAGGCACACCGGAACTATGACAGTCCCGAGTTGAACTGGGGCCTTTTCAAAATCAACGAGTTTGTGCCCGAGTTCGCACGTCAGTCAATTTGATTGACAGACGCCCGCGGCGAAGACAGGGTCCGCCCACCGCGTTTGCTCTTGCGGAGGAGCAGTGCTCACGGCGCAACGCTAGCGAGCGGCACGATTAATCTATCAGTTTAATCGCACATACTATGCACACGCGCACGAAGAACTAAAGGTTATATCATCACGTGGCTACGATGTCTCGCATTCAACTTCACCGTACTCACGATGTACCACTCACAGCCACGAAGCAAGCGCCCCTGGTGGGATTTGCGGCGAGAAATATTATCATTTACTTGTTTGTGGAGGCATTGTTTCTACCGATTCGTTACTGCAGAAAAATCTTCAGACGTGTAATGTAAGTATAGCAGTAACCTGTTCCATTTATTTGTCTGTAATATTCCAGAGAAGCGAAACGAGCTGCACCAGAGTGCTGCGTGTGCGCCCTTGTTGCCTTCGAGAGTGGAAATTGCTATGCTGCAGGTGGAACAAAAGAATATTCCGAAAGAGGACAAACGCCCACGAACACGCCCGTGGGAGGCGCGATGATCAGTTGGCAAAAAGATAGCGCGACAATGACGCTGGCGTCGCTGCACTGCTGAAATGTTGACTGAGTGGCGGCGCTGACGCGTCCGCACGCGGTGTTCCTTTGAAAACCGCCGCAAATGCCGCACATGCGCTTGCGACGCCATGCTCGTTCTTGCAGCCGTTTTTATCAACGCTGCTATCGCGTGCTCCGCACTGTCTTCCTGTCATGACCGCCGTAACGCGAGCTCGGAGCAAACTCGTGTGCCCGAGAAGCTCGGGCCTTCCTGCATAGCACCCCTGGCCTGATTAACACTGCAGATCTGAGCAGGCTGTCATGGCCTGTTGGCGGGCCGATGTAAAGTCGGCCGTTGAACATTGCGAAAAAGCGACACACCCGGGAGCTGACTTAACAAACTCCTTTCAAAGAAAATACGCGGTCAGTATGTCTAACAGCCTAAGTATTACGACGTTCAGGGGAGCATCCTATCATTTGCAGCTCGAAAGACAAAACATCTTATCGCGACTAACAGCGCCACTAACGCGGACGAAGAAAAGAACGGGACACATGATACAGCGCGACACACTGAAACATTTGACGCGGGTTTCCTTGTTTCCGCCGCGAAGGCGTCCTTTGCATTGGCCGTTCACGCTTTTATATGCTCACCGTGACTCTAGTATATAGGTGTCAAAATCAATGAGTTCACGGCGACCTTTTAAGAACAGCGTCGCCCGTGCGTTCTACAGTGGATCTGTAAATGGAAGACTTGCGTCCGTCCGCGCCCGCCCACGAATAGAAGAAAGCTATGTGACCTCGTCCGAGAAAGCAATGACGTCACTACATGACGTCCCACGAGGACATCATCAACTGGCATCGTCGATCGGTCAAATGTGGGCTGATCCCGGAGTCGGTGCAACCGGTGGGCAGATCCCGGAGGCTGCGCAGAAAACTTAAGTGGAGCGGTACGCCTTTCGTACGTATTTCGCCGCGTTAGGGATGGACGGTCGATTAAAATTTTTAATCGATTAATCGTTAATCGATTTAGCCTTTAATCGATTAATCGATTAATCGCCATTTTTTATGTGTGCTTTAAAAACGATATCTCTTTGTTTGCGAGGCATCGTTTGTGTTTGATATGGACCGAAATCTTTTTATCAGACGCGCTGCGCTGACGATCGAAAATTCCCACTTTCGAAAGTGTCGACGACGGGTCCCTTGTGTCCAGTGTGCGAAAATTCCCACTTTCGCGCATTGGACACAAGGGGCCCGTCATCGAGAGATGGCTGTTGGCTAAATAGCGAGATAATAATAATTTCTGGGGTTTAACGTCCCAAAACCACGATATGATTATGAGACACCGTAGTGGAGTGCTCCAGAAATTTCGACCACCTGGGGTTCTTTAACGTGCACCTAAATCTAAGTACACGGACCTCAAACATTCTCACCTCCATCGAAAATGCAGCCGCCACGGCCAGGATTTGATCCCACGAACCTCGGGTCAGCAGTCGAGCGCCATAACCACTAGACCACCATGGCTGCTCAAAATAGCGAGATACTAATAACTTACCTGAAGAGGCGGATTGGTGTCGTCAGGATATGGTTCTTCAACACTGTCACCTTCGTCGTTACCACCTTTATTTGGGAGATGGCTCTTTGGCACGTGAATAGAGTGGTCGTGCAGTTGTCTCCGTCGCTGGCTTCGAGAAGTTCTTGCCACATTTATTACACCTTGCAGTCTTCGTTTTCTCATCTTCAGCGAACAACGATCACACTGAGCTCCTCTTCCGATTGCCCGGCATTATGACATCCCAAAGGTAGCAGTATCACCACCAATGTGTTATAATTACACAATATAACACGCAAGCAACGCAAGCGCCACGTATACTCAGTCGACGCTCAACCACCTTAAGGGAGAGGAGGTGAAGGCAGTAGCAGCAGTAGACTGCATGTAGACTGTGAGCCGGAGAGAAGCGGGCAAGTTCATTTCTGCCTCGATGGGGTGGAGCCGCCTCCTGCCCGGGCTTGAAGCATTGAGGAGTGCTTGGAGTTGGACGCCAGGCCATAGGTGGCAGCACCGTCGCCGCTTTTGTGTGGATAAGCGGTCGGCTGCGCGTATACGAATGTACGCAGCGGCGCTTCGTCGTACGAGGTTTGAGTCGATTGTCGGCGAATAAAGCGCGTTGGCTGCAGCCTAATAATGATCTATACGCCCTCAACTGCCAAATTAATGCGCGAAATTGCCCTAACGTTCCTATTGCGTGTGAGATAAACGCAATCTGCCAATAAATGGGGTAGTGGTCTTCGGTCACATTCGTGTATTGCACTGTGCTCGATGTTTTTTCTTGCTTTATTTGCTCGTGATACCACAATATTAATAGTGCTGCGCGACTGAACCAATGAAGTATTATCGCGATAGCGTTAAAGAGCTCGTATCGCAGAAATTCCGCCGTCGGCGTCGGCAGCGTTGGTTGTGAGCGAAAAATCATCATCTTGTCCGTGACCGAAAAATCGAAAAAGCTGCAAATAAAATAAATAATAAAAATGTCGGGTCCGAGTGACAATCGAACCCAGGCCGTCTGCGTGGCAAGCAGGTGTTCTACCACGCAGCCACGCCTCTGCTTGGAGCTGCACTGAAAGTAACTTTCATGCTTCCCAAAAATACGCGTCCTGTATACAGGTGTCACAGTACGAGATGTAATATGGCAGTAATATTGCGTGGTACAAGCGTACATTGCCATCGGGCGTCACACCATGTCATTATCATAACGATTTTGTGGTTCAAAGACAGCCACCCATTACAGAAGGCACATTACTGCGCGTATTCCTTTAAGACCACGTAGTGGGTGCATCGCAACTTCGAAAAAGTTTCTCGCGCATAATTGCTCCTGGTTTAAAGCATGCTACCCATTACATAAGGCACACACCTTAGTGCGCGCATTCTGTTAAACTCTCGTAGTGTTTGAAGTGCGCACTAGGGGCAGGATATCCCTATCGCGTTCAACTCTTAAAAGCGAAGCTTAAGCGTCCCGCCAATTTTTTACTTCTTGCTCTAGCGGCTACGAAAAAAGAACAGCCTGTATTTCTGCGTAATTAGATGAAGTAGAACTTTGTGCACTCTGCTTTTCTGTTTGCATGAATACGCGTACTGCTATAGAAATGCGTGGCTTCAGGTTTCTTTTAAGGCTAACCGGCCTATGCAGACGCTAGTTCATGCTTTGCGGTATCACAAGGATTTCCAAATCGCCAACACTTCACGAGATGGTGTGGCTAAAATTCTGCATTCACACCTCAACATTTAGCACCTTTTTTTCGTTTAGGACGACGCCGAATACACTATGTGATGTTCTTCAACGACAAAGTGGTACCCACATTGAAATGATATTGGCGAATGGAAGGTACGATGGTTAGACCTAGTGCCATACCGACATGTGCATGTACACGCTTACTAGAGTGCATACAAGTCTCGTAAGACGAAATGGTTATGTATATCGTGTAAGCATACGTACAAGCATTTGATACTGTGCTAGCACAACAGAATAAGGTGTAATATGAGGACGTGCATGACGTACGCGCACATGCCAACACGACGTGGCTAGAAGACGACGCAAGGAGTCATCCACACCACGGGGTTTCGTCCGCTCGCCGCTAGGTGCCGATTCTGCTCGATCTCGCGGCCAATACGCGACGGAGATCAGGTCAAGTTCATATCTTTATCTGTGGGGTATGGCCGCCGCCAGCTCCGGGCTCGTTCTGCTGGTGAAAGCAGTGAAAGAGAGGCGATGTACACGGCATCTGCGTCTCAGGATAGCGCGCCTCGAAGTCATGCGCTCCGGCCAAGGGGCGAGGTTGGGAGCGGGAGTGGGGGGTGCAGTAATCGATTAATCGAATAGTTTTAATCGATTAATTCGATTAATCGAAAGGCAGAAATCGATGACGATTAATCGAGGACCTTTAATCGTGGACGATAATTGTGGACCTTTAATCGATTAATCAATCGTTCATCGATTTTACCACCCCTACGCTGCGTCAGTCGAGTCTAGGCGCTGCGTTGACGCAGTCGTGCTTGGCAAGTATGGGTCGACCACTCATTACGACAACGCCCGAGGAGCAGGGTGCTTACAAAATACGCCGACTATGAGCAGAGGCGGGAGTGCAACCGTCAGCTCCACTGCTCATCCACCTTTACAGAGCTGTTTAAGCTCCAGCTTGGTCCACTGGCGTTGGCAAAAACTCCGTCGAGCGATGACGTCACCATGCGTTGCCTAGCAACGCATTGGAGGAGAGAAGTGGAGAGCAGAAGGAGAGCAAATAAATAAAACGAATTACACTGTCTTGGCGAGGCGGGATTCGAATCCCGACGCCCACGGTCGGAAGGCGAGCGTCGTAACCACTCGGCTATCCAGACACGCTACCAGAACAAGCATATATGGGAACCATGTGATTGCGTTGCCATGGGCGAGAGACCGAGAAAAAGAAAGAAAGAAAGAAAGAAAGAAAGAAAGAAAGAAAGAAAGAAAGAAAGAAAGAAAGAAAGAAAGAAAGAAAGAAAGAAAGAAAGAAAGAAAGAAAGAAAGAAAGAAAGAAAGAACCTCAACTTATTTTTGATAGGCTCAACTTGGCTTTCCCAGGCTTAACTGCCCCTCTCTATGCTCATGTGGCTATATCTAGGCTTAACTGGATATCTCCAGACTAGCCTATATATAGGCTGGTTGGCTAAGGAATGTCGCCGAGCTCCGCTGTTCCTTCAAACTTGGCACCACCAGCACGAAGTGACATTTTTTTCTCCTTGTTTGGTGTTTCATCGGGCCTGTTCTTCGCGCAACTGCATGAGACCATTCTTATGGCGACGAAATCGCATTCCACTAATACAGATTTACCTTGCGCTCCCCTCGTCGTCCCTATAAATACGCGAAAGAGATATACGAAAGGCCCTTGTTGCCTGTTGCTGCCCTGTAGTATAGAAGCCGTTCACACAACTTCACAGCAGCCGTGCTCTTTCACGCAGTCTGCGAGCTTGGAATTGACGTAAAAAACTCGCTTTCCTCGAACCACCTCTTGACGTGTTCTCTAGACTCCATCTTCACGGCCTGTTCCTGCATAGTTCCGTCGCCTGCTTCGTTCGTTGCGAGCGGCGCACTTTCCCCTCACACTCGCGTTGCAACCGCACGCTTCCTTCCAAGCCACGCGTTTCCGTGCTTGCATATACGGTGGCAGCGGCGAATCGCAACGTCCGGTACACGCTGTTACACTCTTTCGCATTACTCGAGCTCGATCGAAGCAGGTACTGTCCCGACGAGCTAAGAGGAGATAGGCTCATTTGCAATTCAAACGTCTCTTCTTCGCGACTGCCCCAAAGCGCGCACACAAACACGCGCGCGCGCGCCCCATTGCTTCGCCAGTCTGTCCACTCTGCAGATATAAAGAAAACGCTGCCTGCCATGGGAATTGTGCGCATTTCGTGGGGGCGTGAAGGATGGCGTATCACTGCCTGAGGTTTGCGCAACACTTACTGCAATGTTTTTCTTTCTTTTTACCTTCTCGTTTCAGTATAGCGGTTGAAAGTCCTCTTTTCGAAGCGACGTCTGTTTAAGTTATGTTTTCGTGCTGACAGGAGCAAACATTGCTTTTCACCTCGATAGCTTTTTTCATCTGTGCAGGTAAGCGACTGTCGCCAAGTGGCTTAACGGGAGTGGGCGAAGATAGCAAAGCTGTAGCAACGTTTACGGGAGAGGATTTTGATAGGTCAGTCTAAGTCAAGTGACTCTTGCTGCTACCTCACAACGGGGAAGGGGTTTCGGGGTACGATCGAGACAAGGCAGGAAGATGGAGGCGGCATGAATGGGGATGATTACCATTATGATTACAGATGGCAAGATTACTCCTAAAAAGTAATTAAATTAGGTTACTAATTACATTTATAAAAATTTCTAAATTTAATGATATTGCAGTACAAGTTACAGCTGGCCAAAGGTTGTTACATTGCATTACTAGCACTTTTGAAAAGTATTGAAATTACTTTGGGATCACTTTAGTAAAAGTTCATGATTCATACACTAACTAATGTGCACTTTATTTACAGCACTTGTAAATTGAAATAGCAGAGATATTTGTTCAACTTCCGACGCTCGAGGTTTGGCACTCAGATGAACTTGTCTTTGCTATTTTCCCTTCCTTTTCTTGGTGAATTTTTTTATGCCATAAGGGAAGAAGGCATGCTATATTTTAGTCAACAGTAATCGGGAAAGTAATCAGAAATCTTCTTGAAATTGCTGGCGTGAATTGATTCATTACATTACTCAGTACAACCAAAAGTAATTTAAATACCGTAATTTCATTAAAGTCAAGTCTGATTATGTGTATTATGATTACTATTATAATGGTGGTGGTGGTGGTGATGGCTGTTGCACAGTCTACTACGTCGGTCTGTGTAATGCGCAGATCCACGCTTCGCGGCGTTTCTAAGTTCCCGGAGACAGGGGTCGAAGGTACATTAAACAACGAAAGCTTTGGGCTGATGTGAACGAGCGTACTTTATCCATTGGCAACGGCCGGGCATTGCTTTGAACTGTGTTTATTCCGTTCGAAAAACATGCCTTCAAAATACTGTCCAACGTAAACCAGCAAAAAGCGACTCATGCACCGCTGTGTGATTTGGTGTGCATCTCATAAGAGTCACAACACTTCACAAGCGCGCGCGCAATTGTTTGTGTGCGGGTCTTTCTTTCTTTCTTTCTTTCTTTCTTTCTTTCTTTCTTTCTTTCTTTCTTTCTTTCTTTCTTTCTTTCTTTCTTTCTTTCTTTCTTTCTTTCTGTTAAGTACGCCAATGTGGCGTAAGTGATAGCATGAAAACTCGGACATAATTGGGCTCAGCGCTCTCTGTGAGCGGGCTTTCAACGGAGCACTTACGTGCTGCGGCAAAGCACGCTTTATGGTAGTGCGACGCAGCTTTTGCACACAGATGGCGGCACCTGTCTGTAAGCCTTCAAC
>NC_051178.1:148413986-148434673 GCF_013339695.2 Rhipicephalus sanguineus | reverse complement strand
TCACCACCAAAATGGGGCATTTACACACTCAAGTCAGCCCTGCGTGTCTGTCATCAGCTTTACGTCGTGGTGCACAAGACCAACTAATATTAGAAATAAGAAAAACCTATCAGCAATTAAAAGACAAAGGGCATGAGATAACTTTTCAATGGTTACTAGGCCACTGTGGCATCGACGGCAACGAACATGCCGGTAATTCTGCAAGGAATGCTCATGAAAGTGGCGTGCAGGGAGCCAACTGCTTCGTGCCTTGGCACGCGCGACTGAACGACGACACCGTCTCTCTCTCTGTCAAGGCGCTTCACAACCGTTCCATTATCACGAACTGATGCAGCATCAAAGATTCTCTCACTCTCATGTGATCTAAAGCATTCAATGCAGAATACGTCCGGTTTTCCGCATACCCGCCTTCACCGTCTGGATCCGTCGCTTCAACTTCAAAATTCCATCTATCTCGATCCGAAACAACAGCCCCCTGCCGCCTGTGGCTTGTAGTGTCTTTCACGAACAGCTTTGCTTACCGAATCGGAATGGCACACAGTGCTGCCTAAGCTCGCTCTGGCAGCGAGGAAACCATTGCACACGTCCTGTGTCATTGTCCTCACTACAGCTCCCAGGGACACCTCTCAGCAACACTAGCACATCTCGATGACCAGTCGCTTTCTGAACAATCAATTTTGGAGTGCCGGAACGTTCGAGATTCCAACCAGAAAGCTACGAAAGTGCTGCTGAAGTTTCTGTGCTCAACCGACCTCGCTAAGCGGCTGTGACACTCCCGTGCTATAGTGTGTGCGTTTTTTCTTTATTTTTTACTTTTTTCTTCCTTACCTTTCTATCGCCCTTACCCCTTCTCCAGTGCAGGGTAGCAAACCGAAAAACTTTCTTCTGGTTAACCTTCCTGCCTTTTCACTTAACCTTTCACTCTATCTCTCTCTTCAGCATTGTTACCTGGCTTGCCAAAAAAAAAAAAAAGAAAAAGGCGAAGCAGCCTACGCCTACGTATTATTCTTGTCGCAAGATTGCCTTATTTAAAACATGGGTGCTATGTCCATGTGTTACTCGAAGCCTTGAATGATATTGCTGGAAGGCCACTGTAAGGCTGCTCTCTCGAATGCTGGTCTCGCAGCACCCATGGGGCAGGTGCAAGCTCCTCCTTGTAAGAATGGCAGACTGGGCTTGTTGGTTTAACATATTTGAAGTTATAAGGCGCGAATGGCGCTCCGTGTGTGTATCGGCCTCCGTGTGTGTGTGTTCCTATTCTTCGTCCGTGTCTTATTCGCGCCTTATAACTCCTCCTTGATTCTGGCAGGGATTGCCAGACTTTTATCTCTCGTGTTGAATTCACGAAAGAAATCCGGATTCACCTCTGATGTCATATGGAGACTCGGGATCGATTGAGAAAAGAGTCATGCAAACAGCGACTTCGGCAACCTAATCCCTGAAGGTGCATTGTTCCAAGAAGCAATGGTCTTTGAGTTCTCAGAGGCGCATCTTCGTGTCAAGCGACAAGCTGAACGAAGTTGCCACTTGACGTCGCCACTGGGTGACTTGAAGAACACGGTTTCATGAACAAAGAGGTCAGTTCTATAGATGCCAACTAGAGTTACTGCGTATGCTATACCTTCAGGTAGCAGAACTGCGCGTGTATCCGGCTAGCAATCACATCTATGCGGCGAAGCCGCACTCTGTTTTCGCAGGCGACATGCACTGCCGACCCGCGATGAACTTTACTGGCAATAAGTAGTGTTAATGCAGTTCGGCGCCGGGAAATACAAACATTGGTTTGAGCATCAGCTTCTTCTCAATGCATGGTCTCCAGCGGCGTTTGGAAAACAGACGCACGCCTCTGCCACCTGAAGGTAGCACATGCAGCAACTCTATAATGGCAACAATCCTGTTCCTACAGGCTTTTTTTCGTTTGCCTGACCCTTCGCTGACTAAGAGATGTCACCGATGTGAACAATACAGCGTCTCCTCACCCATTTCATTAAAGTTTATTGCCCCCTCCCAGGCCGGGAAGAGGCACTGTTAAGCTGCCGCCCCCTTTTGCTTGATAAGAGGTGTCGCAGAAGTTTATGAGCTATGTGTTCTCGGCCGATGCACCTTTCTCCACGCATTAATGTCAATCGTCATATATAATGCCCTCCTGGCACTTGTCAGGAGGCCATAATGTGAGCAGCACCACAACCAGAGACGACGACGACACTTCATGCTCAAGAGCACTATATATAATTCGATCACGTAAAACGATAGGTCACCAACTAACACACTGGGATATTCGTGCACCGCACCCAACGCAAGCTCTTGACGATCGAAGCCATACGGTGGGATGCGGTGGCGCTTTCCCGAGCGCTGACCCCTAGGCAGTGCAGCGGCAGCTATGCAGATAAGCCTGGCGGTGTCGGTGAGCTGGCCGGCTTGCCTCGCGCTTGCCGTCGCTATCTGTCTCATCGGTCAAGCCACTGCGTTGATGCCACGGGGGCTCGGCTACCTGTAATGAACGATATCGTATAGCTCGCGAGGTGTATCGTCCAACACTTTCGCTTTCAACTATGTCGGGGGAGACTGCAGCGAGCACGTTATCATAGGCTGACAAAATTATTGGTTGATAAAAATGAGACTAGATCGTTTCTCATTTGTGTGCGCTCATGTTATTTTGCTCTTTTCCATTGTCTGAGCAGCATACAGCAAATACGAGATCTGAGATGTATGTATGTATGTATGTATGTATGTATGTATGTATGTATGTATGTATGTATGTATGTATGTATGTATGTATGTATGTATGTATGTATGTATGTATGTATGTATGTATGTATGTATGTATGTATGTATGTATGTATGCATGTGCGTACGTACATACATACATACATACATACATACATACATACATACATACATACATACATACATACATACATACATACATACATACATACATACATACATACATACATACATACATACATACATACATACATACATACATACATACATACATACATACATACATAGATGCTCGGCTGCTGATCCGAAAGTCGCAGGCTTCAATCCCGGCCGCGGCAGTCGCATTTTGATGGAGGCGAAATGCTCGAGGCGCGTGAACTGTGCGTTGTCAGTGCACATTGAAGAAGACCAGATGGTCGAAATTTTCGGAGACTTCCACGACGGTGAGCCACGTTATCATCTCGTGGTTTTGACATGTGAAACACCGGATATTATTATTATTATTATTATTATTATTATTATTATTATTATTATTATTATATTATTATTATTATTATTATTATTATTATTATTATTATTATTATTATTATTGTTATAATAATAATAATAATAATAATAATAATAATAATTATTATTATTATTATTATTATTTCCTAGCATGTGGAAAACTGCTCGTGTTTTCCCAGTATTTAAGCCGGGCTCTAAAACAGATGCTTCTAATTATCGCCCGATTTCTCTACTATGTGCCACATCAAAGATCTTCGAGCTGGCTCTTCACAACATATTGTCTTTTAGTGTGAAAAACTCATTGATTCCTAATCAACATGGTTTTCTCGCTGGCCGCTCAACTACCACAAATCTTGCTAGTTTCATGACGCAGATCTCCACACCTATTTCTCAGAGAGGACAGGTTGACGTAATTTACTGTGACCTGAGCAAGGCTTTTGACGTAGTCAGCCACACACTGATTATGGTTAAACTTGAGCACTTTGATGTTGACTTGTCAGTTGTGAATCTCCTGCAGAGCTATCTGCTCAATAGATATTGTTATGTAGCCGTAAATGGCCAAACGTCTTCTTTGTATAAAGTGACTTGTGGAGTCCCTCAAGGGTCGGTATTAGGCCCACTCCTATTTTTAATTTACGTTAATCATGTTTCTTTTGCCATTCGTAATTCTTCTTTCCTCTTGTATGCCGATGACATCAAGATTTTTAAGGAAATTCATTCAGTTAACGACTGTCGCTTGCTGCAGTCAGACTTGCGCTCTTTTTCCGAATGGTGCAACGGTAATAACCTTTCTCTGAATACCTCGAAGACAAAATTCATGTCTATCACTCGCAAAACATCTAGCGTGTCATTTCAATACTCTGTCAATTCTGTGCCGTTATGCAAGGTTTATGAAATCAGTGATCTTGGTGTTGTTGTTGACAGCGCGTTAAACTTTTCTTCTCACGTTAAGCGTGCTGCTATGCGGGGCCTTCGTTCTCTCGGATGTGTTCGTAGAATATCTCGAGAATTCAGGTCTCCCATGGCCCTACACAAGTTGTACACGGCAACATGTCTTCCGCAACTTGAGTATGCGTCCGTGATATTGAATGACATTGCTCAATCCAGCGGTAACACCATTGAACGAGTCCAGAAAAAATTCCTCAGCATATATAACCATCGCTTTGCTAAAAATGACTCTGGATCTCGTTCAAATACTTCTGAATTATTATCACTGCCATCACTTCACTGCCGACGAAATCGCTCTGATCTCTTATTTCTTTACAAGCTAGTCCACGGTATCATATCCTGCCCTGTACTTCTCAATTGTGTAAATTTTCGAATTCCGCGTAAGTTAACCAGAGAGAACAGACCGTTTCATGTACCCGCCTGCTTCTTCCACCACTCTACCGTTCACAGAATACAAAGTCTCTATAATGTTAATTTTCTTGATCTTGACGTTTTTCATAGCCCACAATCATTGTTTTTATCCGAGCTTTGCACTATTTTGACATAGTGTGGCACAATGTACAAAGTCTTCCCTTCTCAGTCTTTCCACATAGTTGTATATATGCGATCTAATTTTTTATTCCCCGTCAATATTTCTCGTGTTGTCTTATTTTACTCCTCCCCTTTTGTGTTCATTTCTCTTTGTCTACGTGTTCTTGCTCTTTTTATTTCTGAAAACTGTCTGTATTGTATTGTTTATTTTTATTGTTTTTTTTTTGCGTGCACCAGCACAAAGACCTTACGGTTGTTCCTGGGCACGTTAAATAAATCATTGATTGATTATTATTATTATTATTATATTATTATTATTATTATTATTATTATTATTATTATTATTATTATTATTATTATTATATTATTATTATTATTATTACCGGTTTATCTGGCCAGTATACTATCTACCGGAGCGTGACACGGCGTCTGTAAGCGGCCCCCTGTAGTGATCCATGTGTGCTCAGCGAGAGTGGCTTGTTGATAAGACGTTATTTGTCTGGAGGTGCATAAACAGCAACATGTTTAGTTGAATGTTGAATATACTTACAATATTTACAACAGCTGCTATAACGCGCATATTTGCAAGATCATACACTAGCGTGCTCAGAGCTTCAGGAAAATGTATCGTAGTTTAGCACGTGGGACATCAAAATTTAATTTTAACGCTATTGTATCCTCAACCGCGACTCCCCTTAAAGGGAGCCTTTCGGTTTATTTGGCTTGCTTCTCATTAAAGAAAAACAATATGGCTATATATATATATATATATATATATATATATATATATATATATATATATATATATATATATATATAGGTCTTTTGCCTTCGTAGTTATATCGGTCGGTTCGCTGTCCTTTTCTGACACGCATGTAAACAAGCCTTATAACGCTTCATTCAGCCGATGCTCCGAGCAGTCTCTGCAAGCGGTCTCCTACGAAGATATTCATTAAAGGCATCGCCAGGCCCTGGCCATGTATGCATTTTCAAGGCAGCAGCTGCGCATATGACCTACGACTGCGCGTACGCTGTGACGCGGCGCTCCATTCCGATCGTCATCGATGACATTTTCCGTTCTTCCGTGTCTACGCTTTCGTATATCTGACTCACCACGTGTCAGCGGAAAGAACGCTCCATGCAAGGAGCAGCTGTTTCTCTTGCGTAGCGTTATTTACACTCATTGTTTCGTATATAGATATTGCTTGATGTATATTTATCGCCTCACTTATACATGTTGCTTCACTTAGAATTATTGCTTAATTTACACTTATTTCTTCACTTATACTTATTCCTTCATTTATACTTATTCCTTCGTTTTCACTTATTTCTTCGCGTATGCTAACTGCTTCATTTATACTTATAGCCTTGGAAAATACGTGAGGAAAGAGATAAGCGAACACACGCAGCCGTGGCTGTCAAACGCTCGTCGTACTGCGCGCGAAACAATAGCATGCGAGCGGCGAGCATTTCTTGGAAAAAAGTGCCTATAGAATGTGCCATACAGAGACGAAGGTCGCGGCACAAGAGCTTTAGAGGTTATCCGTCCTCAGCGGTACGAGTTGATTTATTTCAGAGCTTAATGATGATGCATTAAGGTCCCCAAGCTTTGTTCGGTTGTGACAAGACCTTATCGGTTTCCCTGCTTACTCGGTATACCGTGCGACGGAGGTGAATCTGCGGCGACAAATTGACGATATGTGTCCGAATCCATGCCTCAGCCACGGTTCTCTTTGATTAGGAAAGACAGATCTCGAAGGCTGTCATTTCGCAAACT
This sequence comes from Rhipicephalus sanguineus, assembly GCF_013339695.2. Lineage (NCBI taxonomy): Eukaryota > Metazoa > Arthropoda > Arachnida > Ixodida > Ixodidae > Rhipicephalus > Rhipicephalus sanguineus. The sequence goes on along the minus strand of NC_051178.1, from coordinate 148,428,183 downwards.
GCGAGTGCCGGAAGCATTTTGGAAACCGGAAACGAATCAAAGACGTCATACTTCAGAGATCACCCACTCTTCAAACGTGCACGTTTCGGCAACGTGTCGGGGTCATCTCAGCGTCCGCAATTTGGGACGTACCCACGCGCCACCTATATTTAAAACGGTATCAGCTTCAATAAATGTAGAGTCAGAATTGGCTTTACTTGTTCTTCACCGGAGATAAATCCGCATGCACTCGATGTATCAACAGTCAAGTTTGTAGTGTGTCGGCCTACCTCGTATATATCGAACTTACTTTACACGTTTTATGCGCACGTTCGTTACTACCTGGCCGGGCTGCAATGCACAAGATATAGATAGATAGTATATTACCTGTGCATATTTATTTATTTACTTATTAATTCATTTATTCTTTTAGTACGTCAAAAGTTGTGGCGGGGTCCACACTTCAATGAAGTGTGGACTCTATGGCAGCACTGAAGTAACGTGGATGGCGATATAACACGTAACGTTAACTGATAGGCCATTTTAGATCTGCGAAATCTTTTGAGAGAGAGAGAAAGAGATAGAGATATGTTATAGCCGCACATCGATCACAGTAGCCTGCATGACAACTGCGCAATCACGACACCTACTAAAGGACGAAGAGCCGTAGAAAGCTACTTGCGCGCCTCAAAAACAGCAACACACACACACACACACACACACACACACACACACACACACACACACACACACACACACACACACACACACACACACACACACACACACACACACACACACACACACACACACACACACACACACACACACACACACACACACACACACACACACACTTTTACATTTGCGCTTTGTTAAGATGATGTGTAGGTCACGTGACGTATATACGGACGGGCAGAAGCGAGTGATGAGGAAAGAAGAACCAAGTCGGTGCTCCAGCAAGAGTCATACTGATGCTAGTCTGAACTGTCGTGAGAAGTGCCGCAACGAAGACAGTCGGACGTGCGACAATGAGAGATTCGTAGTCCGCTCCCCCACTCTCCAGGGAGACGCCAGTGAAAGCATCCGACCTATAGCGGACGGCATTCGCACCTGACGACGAAAGCACGGAAGAGGGGTCTCGCACGTATACTAGAGATACATCGCAGGGGCTCCCCGACAATGCACTGCGGTCCGGTGGCGGCGGCGGGTTCCGACGTGGCGACGCGCCGTGTCCATCGGCCCCGTGAGGACGAGACGAGTCCGAATATAGGTCGTGCGAAGGAACCAGCTCATCAACGCGCGGAACGTCATGCGCGATCACCGAGGCGGCAAACGCTGCGCCGACAAGGGCACGCACGCACACCTATAGGCGCATCGCAGGAGCGGTGCATACAGAGGCGAGAGAGAGAGAGAGAACGCCAAGAGCAGCGGAGTCGCGCAGAACAACAGCCAGCGGCGGCCGACAATGGCCGCGAGGATAAAGCGAGCCAATTAAGGGTCTCTCGCGGCCGCTGTGTGTATAGGTGCGTGTGAGTACGTGTACGCGCACGCCACGACGACGAGAGAGGAGAAAGGATTTTGGAAGTGATTATGGCCGGCGGCGCAGGAGCGAACAGCGCTAAGAGCCAACCAAGGGATGATGGAGAACGCGACTAGGTTACGGTTACAACAAGCTAGCGTACGCAGCCCCAGAACAGCGTCAGTATGACGGTGGAGAGAAGGACGGCACAGCGGATGGTTTGCTGTGCCATTGGCGTTCTCTTTTATGCAGGCAGTGAGTGCCGTAGTAGGGTTGTGCTGCTGTGAGTGTGCGTGCGTGGAGGTGCGCGCGCTTCAAGTGCGTTGAGCTTGAAAACAGTGGCATGCCGCGGCCGATGGGAGGCTCTTCCCAGGTACCTCTCTCTTTTTCTCTCCCACAACTATAGGGCTGTTTTCTTTTGTGTCCTGCATGGCTGGGTCTCTTTTGTGCTCGCGCGAATCCAAAATACGGAAGCCACTGCCGGCGGCGGCGTGGCGGTTGCAAAGTGGGTCGCGGTGCCCGCCGGGCAGACGCACCAACAGCGCCAAATGAAACCGAACAAGTCTGCATGGTGATGTGGAGAGGAGGAAGAGGTAGAACAAAAGGATGATGACGGAAGGCAAGAGGAAGAAGAAAGCTTGAATCAAACTAACGAGGAATAAGTAAATGAAAGGACGAAGTGGGGGAGGAGAAACCACTGTGCAGAGAGGAACGAATTTCATGCGAGAATAGGAAAAGAAAAGAACGAGAAGAAAGGAAGGGACGAAAGAAAGAAAGAAAGAAAGAAAGAAAGAAAGAAAGAAAGAAAGAAAGAAAGAAAGAAAGAAAGAAAGAAAGAAAGAAAGAGAGGGCGCGGCGACGTGCAACGAAGGATGCGTTCTCGGATCATTTAACTTCGTCCACTTCATCTCATTTGAGCGCTCAAGCGGGGCACGCGCCTCTTCTTTTTGAGCCTGGCCTTTTCGGAATGGCACGAAAGCGATGCGCAAGAAGAAAGTATAGGATTTCAGAAACAAAACATGACTGTAGTCTGAGAGCGGCTTCAACGCCGAACGTCTGTTTTCAAGCAGCGGAATTGGCTTTTCGTTAGCGCGTATTCTCTTCCTCACGAAAAAAATAACAATAAGAAGAGAGAGAGAGAGAGACGGGGGTAATCTTTGGGATTATTGGGAGGATAAGACTTTCAGAGCGAGATAAGAAGTGAGTGGTACGATCGTTTGAATCTGTCATCGAGGAACACAGCATGGCCTTGAGCGGGAATACAAGCAGGCGTGGCTATGGGTCCTGTATGTAGAAGCAATGAGAGCTTCATTCAGCACCATTTAGTAAATGATATATATGTTGTTTTGCATCGCATCGTCTTCAAATCTTCTATGCACCCCCCCCCCCCCCCCCCCCCACCGCCCCTTCGCAAAGAAGCGGTATCGTGTCATATCGTGATGCAAGAGTTAGCTGCTTTCAATGATTACTTTAGCCAATGGCAGCAGAGATGTAGTGAAGAGTACCAATAATGGATGAAGCCGACCTTTAGCTTAGACCAGTGGCTTTCAGCCATGGATGTTTCGGGGACCTCTTGTGGACCGGTGGAAGTGATGAGGGACCCCTCTTGCAGTGATAGTAAAATGGGGGGGGGGGGTCATAAATTAACACAACATGCAGCGTGAAATATGTGCCCTTTGCTTCTCCCTGACAAAGAATGATCAAACTAAAGTGCAACGCCAATTCGATCTCCACAGCTTGTCAATAAGTTGTGCAGCCTGCAGCCACATTCAACCCGTTTCTAGCTATGTTTGCTCTTGAAGTATGCAAGCCTGGAAAAAGCGTGGCCGTGTGCTCATGTCGGAGAAAACTGCAACAGAAGCTTTACAGCCATCTCACGGAGAAGAGGAAACGTAAGTCAGGTCCGCCGCAATGCAAGTGTTATGCGGTGAAGCATACCAAAAATCAGAAGGGGCCGCTGTCACGGGACACAGTGTGCCTCCAAAAAAAACGCGTTTTTTTAAAACTTTTTTTCGAGGATGAGTTTCGCGTACCCCCAGAAATGGCTTCGCGGTCTCCCATTTGAGAACCGTTGGCTTAGACAGAAGCTGTTGTACAAGCCTCACCAACGATTTTAGACAAAAGGCTGACGCGAAATGGGTGCTGATATAATTTACGAGGATGACGGTAACTATATAGTCGGATACAACTTAAGAAGTCTGCAGAGGCTCCGCCCAGACGGCCGAAGCGGGGCAGCCGATCGCCTTCGCGACTGAAGAAATAGTCCCGCTCGTGCACTCAGCAATGTTCTCCGAAGGCGGGCTCACCGCCAGTCCGGCGCATGACGTCAGTCCGGAGTGCTCCCCCATTGGTGCAGGCTTGTGCGCATCCGCCTATGAGAAGGAAATGCCGCGGACTTCTAAAGTTGTATCCGGCTATAGCTACCAAAGACGGAAAAACGACTATTCGTTTTCGCTGTCTTTGTCACGAAACTCGCTTTATGTCAAACAGGACGAGGGAAAAAAGATACCGCAGTGACCGCTTCTGCGAGTCCTGACGGGCCATTGAGACCAGATCATTCGTTCACGCTGCTCAACATTAAAAAGTAGAAACACGAAAGACGAACAGCTGTACGTTACTATTATACACGAGCTCTCGCATTCGTTTATGTGTAAAGGTTCTTCGACGGCGTCCACTCCAAGCAATATGACGACGTTCGGGGCTCCTAAACAAGGCATCCCTCTCTTTCGCCTTGTTTAATTGCTACCGCTATGTTTCAGCGCTAAGGTTCCACAAGGTGCACGTATTGATGGGGTCCGAGTTCTTCATTGTAATCAGCGGAATTTATCGTAATATTTTGCAGCGAAGCTGTTTATCAATAGACCATTCACAACTCCGCGAACAGTTATACCTTCTCAACAATTCAACAGTTACCTATACTCAGCAGAAAACCCTTAGTAGCAGCTATGCGCCACAGAAATATGGCAAACTCTACTACTCACCACTGGTGCACTAAAAAGAAACGAAATAAATAAATAAATAAATAAATAAATAAATAAATAAATAAATAAATAAATAAATAAATAAATAAATAAATAAATAAATAACCTGGGCGCTGCACTTCTGGCCCAAGCAAATCGAGGTGGAAGCGCTTTAAAAGAGCATACGCCATATTTAAAAAAAAAATTTGCCTTTCTGTATGTTTCATCAAAAATGTTTCACCACTGTGCCGTGTGTCACGCAGCTTCTCCGGTCATCCACTTTCACAAAGGGGAATGGCTCATGAATTTTTCTGGCTGCAGCGATGGTATTGATGTTGTTCTGCTAACGCATATTGGCCGTATAGACAGGCACTGAGGTTGGACCGTTGGACTTGTCATGCGATCGTAAAGACAGGTTCGAAACTTTTCTGGGGTATCCGTACTCCCTCGCTGTAAGTTGACCGGAAGAGATGGAATTCAGAACAACTTTCCTGTTTGTTTTTTCATCTTCTTCTTTGCGTTGCTACGCATCGCACAGAACTACCGAGGTAAGAGTTTAAGGCACCGCCTCCTCCTCGATGCCTCTGAGCACACGTGCCCCCCCGTCACAGCTTTAGCGGCGCTGCCGGCTCGCGTGATGGCGTGACCGAGCCGCGACGGCGGAGGGCGCCATCTGGTGGCTAGCGCGTGAGAAAAATCGCGCCGGCCCGAGCTCCAACGTACAGCGAGCGACCGGCTATCTTCAGTCACGCCACCAACTCAGTCGAACGTTAATTAACGCTGGCAACCCTCGAGAGATAAAGGATGGAGCGCCGCGCGAAAAAGTCCGCCACCGTGTTTAGCGAGCAAGGCGGACGAGGGTAAAGCCCAGCAACGTAGCTCGTGGTGTGGCACTCGATTCGAATTACAGACAGTCCAGATACATGCAACGCTGCAAATATGTCGAGCGTATCCATGGTCGCGTAGTAAGCCTTAATTTATAAACACTTGTGTGGAAAAAAAAAGTCACAGTTTCGCCGCAAGGGCGAAGCCATGAATGCGATAGTGAGGCTCGCCAATGGATACTCTCAGTTTGAACAGCGCTCCTGTTGCAAAGGCGGCCGAAGCAGCGAGGAAACTAGCGTGCGTCAAGTGTCGAGCTGTGACACTTGATAGTTCGCGCTCATCTTCTGTTTGTTCGTTTAGCGGCGTCTCTTGAGCTCGAGTGACTTTCGTACGCTCCGTAACATGAGCGCGGACATCACGGTGAAAGCGTGAAACATCCCTCTTCCCCTCACCACGAGAAAACCGCGCGAGCAGACAGCGGGAGGGCAAGGTTCTCCCTATGCAAATATAAGAAGCGAGTGAGCCCGTCGACGCGCTCCTCGCGCCATCTCGCTGCTAATGAAGAAACCCTTATAAGCGCCTGCCGTCTCTGAGTCCGCCCAGCGGTAAAGGGTGTATATATAACGCTCGCCGTTATCTACGTGGAGGATCTGCGTTTCGTGGCGCAGTGGTTAGCGCCACTCGCTGCGGAGCAAAAGGTCCTTAGTTCGATTCCGCGCTTCGGAAGCATTTTCTGAATTATTTTTCTTTGGGGCTTTTATATATATATATACACGTACTTATACATATACGGTGCATGACGGCGGCGACGGCGACGGCAAAATTCAGCCGAGGCTGTCCATATAATTGCTATCGCAATAAAATAAAGTAAAATAACCAGTGCCTGAATTGCGACCTGCGCAGTGGGGAAGGAGTGAAAACAGGGAGTACAGACACCATAACAAACGCCAATTCAGGCTACATACGTTTTTGTAGATCTGCTGTAACTGCGACAATGCAGGGAAAAAAAAGAATTGGGAGGGAGACTAGCCCTTCCCTTACTTTCTTTCTTTTTTTGTCGCTAAGTGACGTTAATTTTATGGTGCGTCAATACAGTACGAACCGGCTATCCCAACGACGAGTTATACTCAACAGCACCTTTGTAGCTTCCAGCTACGATGACTTATGGGGACGGCATTTCGAAAATGATTTCGCGTGATACTGGTATATGGTCAAAAGGAGCTATGGTGTGGCTGCCAGAGGTTGTCTCTTTACTTTTCAGCGAGAACAGCCACACTGTATTGAAGTATCTGCTCGCGACCATGGTCATCACATAAACAGTTGTTTAGATAGATAGATAGATAGATAGATAGATAGATAGATAGATAGATAGATAGATAGATAGATAGATAGATAGATAGATAGATAGATAGATAGATAGATAGATAGATAGATAGATAGATAGATAGATAGATGAAACAGGCGCAGCCTCTGCGACATGCTATATCGTATTCCTATCGATCCCTCCCATGTCCTAATAATACGATGCCCTTCCGCGTTAGCGTGCAGTTTGCTGGTTTCATATTACCAAGGAGATTCTATTCAATTAGTGATTAATATATTGAAATTGTCTATATGAACATCATAATATTCAATTATATTAATAATTTCACCATCGCTTATCCACTTGTCAATCGATGAGCCCACCGTCGAAATCTATCTCCCGATATCTCGACACGGCCTGTGACACGCTGGCAGCATAGCCAGCCGCATCGATTATACAAAATATAAATTATTCGCGCAGTGTTTTAACAACAGTGACGCTATTACATTTGACGTTCGTTATGCAATTGTATCAATACCAGGAAAATGAAATCAGTCAAGAACATGGCTCCGTGGAATGCTTCGCGGTCAAAGAAGACATTTAAGGTGATATGGAAATGGATACTGGCGAGACAAAGTATAAAGCAATAGCAGCAACGCACGGAGGTTTGACACTGTGGGGAGAGGACAGACATTATATATTATGCTGTTGATGCTAAGCGTCGCGGGAAATAAAGTTACCATAATTTTGAACAATTATATATATATATATATATATATATATATATATATATATATATATATATATATATATATATATATATATATATATATATATATATACATATATATATATATATATATATATATATATATATATTTATATATATATATATATAATATATATATATATATATATATATATATATATTATATATATATAGTATATATATATATATATATATATATATATACACGCGCGCACACCCCCAAACAGAACTACTAGCTATGGCTAGCTTGTTTTCTTTTTCCTAGTAATTTCTTTCCTGTGCTCCGTAACCGCTCTGTTCCAACTGCACCAGCCAGTGGTCGGTCAGAGGCAACCTGCGCGTACGAAGAAGCCCATGCAGGCTCTTCGCACACACTTGTGTCACAGGCGCGCCTATTGCATGCTTATTCATTTTACCAATGCGTTATCAATGAAGCCGTTAGCTCGGAAAAATCGTGCAAAAAGTCTAGCAATGCGAAGTAGCGTTTGCTAGTAAATAAATAAATAAATAAATAAATAAATAAATAAATAAATAAATAAAAAACTCGGAGGACGCTTGAGCTTCGCCTTCAAGAGTATAGAACGCGGCAGGATAATCGGGCCCCGTGCCTTCTAAGTTGTGAGCCAGGCTTCGGTTCACGGTACATGCCTCAAACGTGCCGCAAGGAAACGAACGTCTGTGCGCGTAACATTGGCCGTTTCAAACTATCCTAGAATGCCCACTGCAAGTGTAGTTGCGCAGTGCCCAGTACGCCGTAATTCTTCCTTTTGCGAATCAGAGAAGGGCCCACCACGTGTCCGTAAGGCAACTCGCGAACCTACGCGGCTGCCCACTTTGTTGATGCTTTTGCAGCTGGTGTCGATTAAATATGTCTGAGCGCTCTGTAATGGGTGGGCCTTTAAAGGGGTCATGAAGCACCCCTTGGGCTGATTGAAAAAACACATCCTGCGGAGAAGCTGACACGGCCTATGAACTGCTCTGCCAAATATTACAGTCGTGCGCCGCCGCGTAAGGGCCACAAGCGGAGCGCGAAGTTGCCGTTTCCCCAGGCACCCTCTTTTCAAACAGAGGCCGGTTCTCACTCTCGTCGGTGGGCGGGGCGTCTGTCCGCTGTACGTCGCAGAGACATAGCACGCTTATTGGCCGATAGCCGACGTAAATCGAGAGCGGCGTTCGGATCAGATGCGCTTCTTGCCCGCGGGGTGCCGTCACTTGCCGGCGCCCTCCTCAGTACAACGGTAGCCGCACCGCGCAAGCGAATCACAAGCGGGAGAGCGATCGCGTTTCATGACGCGCGCTGGCGTACTTCTTCCCCCATGCCATCCCTCCCTGTCTAGCTTCCAGTGCGCTCGTCGGCACGAGAAAAGAGAGAAAGCGCTGGGAGCGTGCGCCAAACCCCCGTAACTCCGCTGATTCTTGACGGATTCGAGAAATTTTTGCGGCAATCGATTCGGGAGGCAGTACACTCCGATACTGAGGCCATTAGATCATTACTTGGAAAAGTGGTTCATGACCCCTTTAAAACACTCACTCGTTGCGCAATTCACGTGTGTTGACGCCTGGCGCGGTTGTACGCTTCTGCCACGCAATATTACATGCGTTGAGGAGACTCCTCCCACTACGAGACATTCATACTGTGTTTTCATCCGAACCAGTTTGAAGCAATGGCGCGGCTCTGTGGTAAAACATTCGCTTGCCATGCGGAAGGCCTGGGTTCGATTCACACTCTGATCCATAGGCGTATCTACCGGGGGGGCAAGGGGGGCGCGAGCCCCCCCACTGAGAAACGTTAAGGGGGCGGAGCCCCCCCTTCCAACTTTCGCTTGTGGTCATTGTTGGCTGCAAATTGGGAAAGCATCAACAGAGGCGAAGTTTTACTTCTACACATTAAACACTTATTTATATAATGAAATTTATCCTGCGCTTCTGCTGTGGAGATCGTCTCCCGTGTCTCACGACCACGCACTGTATATAGGTTCTCTGCGGTGCCTATGCGACGCTTTCGCGCTACAGCATTGCAGAGAAGGCTATACCGCTGAGTAGGGGCTCTTAACGTTAGAGCACTCTGTCATCATTTTATTCTGCTCTGTCTGGCCGGAAATTTACATAATCGACGACGCAAATACGGGCAGCAGTAAACTTTGTATGGACCGATCAAACGGTCTTCCTGTTTCAGGAAAATCATTTTATTTCATCGGAAAGGAATAGCATCACCGCTACTGTATATATCCAATTTGCTATGAGTCGATGAGTGCGCAGAACTGTTGAGTATTTTAGTTGGGCCGCATTGGGGGAGCTAAAGAATGTTTCCGCTTGAGTTTCCGATTACCTGCGTCGCCTTGCCAACGTTTTTAGATTAATCTAAAAACGTTGGCCTTGCTTATCATACAGTAGCTTGCAGCGATCGCGGCGGCGTGGAACAAGGTGAGGAATAAGGCAGTGGACTCGAGTACATTGGGGAGCCCAGCTTTCAAGCTTGTCCCGCAATTAGATCTACCGGACCAGGGAAATGGTCAAGGTCCACGGTTTTCTGGATTAATAATTGTTGGGGTTTAACGTCCCAAAACCACGATATGATTATGAGAGACGATGGCTCCGGAAATGTCGACCACTTGGGGTTTTTTCACGTGCGCGTAAATCTAAGCACGCGGACTTCACGCATTTTCGCCTCCGTCGAAAGTGCAGCGGCCGCGGCCGGGATTCGACCCAGCGTCCTGGTTTTTCTGGACTAAGGAGACTGAATTGACAGCCGGGCTAGTTGGTTTTGAGTCATCTCGAATTGATCTGTACAGGGCAAAATACAACTCGGATGGCAAAGAAGCACACGCGCGTAGCGCTGTTTATTTCTCTCCCTCTCTTCCTCTCTCTCAGCAAGAATGAGTTCGCAGAGTTGTACACGCGTAAAAACAGCTGAACATCGTTATACTACAACTGAAAATCTCGCCAGCTGCTATAAGTAGCCGCTTCCAATGTGATCGGCAGGCAGCCTTCTTGAATTACATTCAGAATGAGACACTGTCCGGCTATTCCAAAAAAATGTTTAGGTATTGTTCAGCATGGTGCGCATAATGCGCACTATGCTGTACAGCATAATGCGCTGTTTAGTGTGCACACGTAATTTTAACACCGCGAGATTTCATAGATTTGTGACGACGCATAACAAGCACGTGATTTTAAGGCACACCGAAAATTTTTGACGAATGTTGAAGAACCAATGACCAAAAATAGGCCGTATTGAAAATAGTGTATTATCCTATTTTTTATCAAGTCGTGCATGAGTGGTCATTATGCAATGGATCATTTTGGCGTCATTTGTGGCATCGCGTAACGAGCAGGTGCAGTGTGCATGATCCAGAAAATTTGACCAATCATAAACAGTTAACAGCGAATGCGGAAGGAAACAATGCGAGGTAGTTTAAAGTTATAATCACCCACATATTTTTTCAAAAAAAAATTGTGCTTACACCGTTTGCATAGGCCTACTTACTTGGAGGGCCGGAGGGCCTTCCAAGCAAAGTAGAAAACAGCGCGATACAACGAAGACAAGAAAGACCAAACAGGATCAGCGCTGAACTGTTTGGTCTCTCTTGTCTTCGTTGTATTGCACTGTTTTCTACTTTTAAGTTCGAACGCTCCAAGCAAAGTTGCAAATACCAATATGTTAAGTATAAGAGTGTAATAGCCTCTAATACCACAAATTCTTACTTAAAATAACTTTTGGTTGACAAGTTAACAATAAAATTAATATAATAATAGTAATAATAACAACAATGCGCTAGAAAGACGATTTCGACTAGGAGCAACCAAGACAAAATATAGGATACGCAAACCTGAATATCTGTGAAGCGTGGAAACTTGAGCAACTTGGTAGGACATAATTGAATAAACGAACAGTGCAACGGACAACGACAGAGGAAGGTAATAACACCCAGTGCTGACTTTCAACAATGATTTAATAGCGGAGCGATGTACATATGTATGTGAAAAAAAATGGGCATGCGTAGAAGGGTGCAGTTAACAACCACTGCGATACAATGCCAGCAAAACTCCTGTCACTTATTGGTTGAGCTGGAAACCAGTATACCGCTTAAAAATGATCGAGATACGCTATCTCTTTTTGCAAACGCAACTCATGGGGAAGTTACACGTGTACCGTCAAATTTACTTATGTGATAGGCATCAATTATCTCACGCGTGGCCTGCGAGTGGTGCTTGCCTATTACCTCGCAACGCTCAAAGATGATGAGACAATATCTGCAAGAAAGTGTTGTACTAATTACGGAGAAGAAATGGTGCAGTCACTGCTACCTGTACACATAAAAAACGCAATTATAAGTGAGCAGCTTCTAGACGTTAACGAAATTTCATTGAATAATACAAATCTATACTACTGGCGAGGCTGCCATCGACATAATTGTATTCATGCGTAAAGTTGTGGGCGTGGTGTATAAAAACTTGCTTGCAATGCTATCACATGCACAACCCGTATATATATGGTTGTCCCAGTGTGTGTTACGTAGGACTGACCTTACTTTTTCTGTAATCTTATTAAACACTGCTAAACAAATTTTAACTCTGTATAATGAAAACTCACGTCAAATTGAGAGCGAATGCAGTTCTATATATATATATATATATATATATATATAGATATATATATATATATATATATATATATATATATATATATATATATATATATATATATATATGTGTGTGTGTGTGTGTGTGGTGTGTGTGTGTGTGTGTGTGTTGTGTGTGTGTGTGGCGGACGGAGTGAGGGAGGCCAGCCCCCCACAACGCGAACAAGTTGGTACGCCACTGCAGTCTGATCGAAGATTTTTATTATTTGTTTTATTTGTATCTTTCTCTATTTTTCGGTCACGGGCAACGCTGATTTTTCGTTCACAACCAACGGCGCCGACGTCGACACCGGAATTTCTGCGATACGAGCTCTCTAACGCTGTCGCGTAAAATCGCCAGGCCTGCGCCGAACACGCAGCACATGTCACAGCGAAAGCTGGAAGAACGGCCTTTCTTATAGCTTGCTGTAAAATGTTTCGGTGCAACTAATACAATTATACATGCTAGGTACCCACTATGCCATAAATTATCATAACTTTCGTGAAATAAGTGAAGCACCCACTATGCCATTATTCGTCATTCTGCGGAGAAGCGTGGTACCCACTACACATCTGTAAGGCATTATATGAACTTTGTTTTCCTCTGGCTGATGACGGTGAATAATTGTGGCTGAGCCCTTTGTAATAGGTTCGAAGCATTCAACGACCCACTCGTTGCGCAATTCGCATTGTGTGATGCATGGTTATCATTTCACTCTACCACGCTATATTACATATGTTAACGCGATCCCATGCCCGACACGACGCCTGCCTTTTTGCGAGGGAGTTCCAAGCGCCGGCGTGACTCTTTAACCGGTCATAACTAATAAAGAAAACCGGCGTGGCTCTGAGGTAGAATACTCGACTGCCACGCAGAGGGCTCGGGTTGAAATCCCATCCGATCCTGGATATCTTGTTCTCAATTCATTTTCTTTTTTCTTATTTCGCGCGATAGCGGTTACGGACACCGGCGGCGGCGGACCACTATACGGCACCAAAATCGGCTGTTGTGATCTCATAACAGCTTTCGCTGTAAAATATCCCGATCGCTGGATTTTCAAGGGACACCGAAGGCATAAATGAATGTTCTCGTATGATCAGATTACCTTGTCACAATACCAAGAGCATAGATCGTCACTTTTGCGCCCTATCGAAACAATGGTGGCAAGCGAAGCTCGGGGAGTGCGTGCCTGACTTACTAGTTCTCTTTCTTTCTTTTTCTTTCTTTCTTTCTTTCTTTCTTTCTTTCTTTCTTTCTTTCTTTCTTTCTTTCTTTCTTCTTTCTTTCTTTCTTTCTTTCTCTTCGTTCACTTTCTCTTTCTTTCTTTCTTTCTTTCCTTTTCTTTTCTTTCTTCTCTTTCTCTTTCTTTCTTTCTTTCTTTTCTTTCTTTCTTCTTTCTTTCTTTCTTTCTTTCTTCTTTCTTTCTTTCTTTCTTTCTTTCTTTCTTTCTTTCTTTCTTTCTTTCTTTCTTTCTTTCTTTCTTTTTGTCTCATTGTGCAATGCTGCCACCTAACTGTTTTCCTCCTCCATGCCGGTAAGTGGACCGTCATCCTTGTGCTTAGCAGCGCTGCACTTCAGTCGCTACAGCCAACAGCGACGGTCATGCATTCATAATCCAGGCAACAATGGTATGTGGCTACGTGAAATGACAAGTCATCTCGATAACCTCGATAAAAGATCAGACTGCCGTATGAGAAACGGCTGATCGCCGACAAGCCAACCATCGAGACACCATCGAGACAGCATCAATTATTCGAAAACGGCGCACACAAATACACAGGTGAACGGCGTACCGGCCGAGGGCCGCATTTCTTTGCGTTCGCGGGCCCTGGGTGTTTCTTTAACGGTCACCCCTGCAACGCCTCCGACACTCGTGAGGCAGTACAACCTTCGCCCGAAAAATGCAGGTGGCGACGTCGCCTTGAAGCAACGTTTTTAAAACCAGTACAGTTTCACAGCTCCGCTCGCGTGCCGGCACAGGCAGCCGACGCGTGAACTTACGGCGCTGCTGTTCCATTTTGCTTGACTTGTCGTCACCAAGGAGGTTTAAAAAAAAATCACAGCATATCCACGGAGTGAATGATGATGAGTGGGCGAAGCTGCGGAGGTTCCATCGGTAACCGCGAATCTTCCGTGAATTCTGTCCGACACTCATCACCGACGTGAGATCGGCGCGTTATACTAAAAGTTCGATGCAGTTATGACGACTTGCAGCC